>NC_143563.1:90577419-90880403 GCF_054136105.1 Typopeltis vanoorti | reverse complement strand
TTGGGGAAGAGAAAGTGTTTTGAATAAGACTTTCCATCCTCACCTGTCCAATGATTAAGGTTATAAATGACTAAAAGTGTCGAAATGTATATTTAGTAATACATAGACAACTTCACAAAACGCACTGATCTCTTGGCTTTTATAATAACTAACCTTAATAATTTCCACACTTGTTTCTTGTAAAAGATGGAGCTTCTTGCTGTTTATGTGACAGAGTACTCCACTTAGTTGCTGCTGTGAAAGGATATAAGACTCTTGGTTGTTTTTATCCCAGAGTGTGCCACGAAAGACGACAACTTTCATAATGAGACTTACTGACAGCGGCTATCGATCAATATGGCACAACCGCTATACATCTATATCGTAAATGTAAGACTCGCCTATGAAAGGCATGCGTGTCATCGGTCATGAGCGTGGCGAAAACTTTCGATGAAATGATAAATGAAGATAGAGGTGCTACCATTCTCGATAAACGTTGCGTTTCGAAAAGTGCTCGTATTCCAATATACATATATATACAGGGTGGAGGCGCGCGCACGTGTGTGTGTGTGTGTGTGTGTGTAAACAAACGTTTATTCCCAGAGGAATGACTACACTAATGTTTAAATTCCATCTAACACAGGACTCGCTTCATTACGACTTGCTTAGACGACGAGTAAGATCCACGTGACATTACATCGAGTGTTATTTTGTCGAATAGCTACTACTCATAAATTTTGATGCTATAAGTACACAGATGAGGTAATAAGCAGTCGAAGGAATAGTAATAACTGCAAAATATTTCTGTATTGTCATTAACTTTTCTCATTCATTTATGACCTTCCTAGGGAACATTCATTAAGTGATTCAATGATGTATTACAGTGATGTACGGTGTAGTCAGAATGTCTACCACTGTATTCTAAGTCATTGTAGTTGACACTTCAGGATATCTCACGCACTGGGAGGCGTGCGTGACTCCAGAGAGATGTGCCTTTCATGTCATCGTCTTATTGGATACTTCAAGATCCTTAGCAAAAAAATAAAATAAAATAGAACCGTGATAGACCGAAAAGGCGGTAGAGAGGAGGACAGGTTAAATACGTTGGCTTAGTGCGTGACTCTTTTAGAGGTTGTCTTCAGAGGACATATCGCTAGTAATGATGATCAGCCCAAACATGTTTCTTAAAAAAAAAACATGGAGAATATGCCCTTGGATACAGCAGTGAAAAAGTTCCGACGAGTACTTATACTTTGATGTTGTTTATTCTTGCCGACTGTTTGGGTTTCATATTCATTCACTTGAAAAAACCACACACACACACAGCCTCATGGCCCAGACTGCCTTGACGTAATTACTTAAAAGTTAGCCTTTGCTATTTAGCATAACGTTTGTTTTTATTCGATCGGTTCTTGTACAAAGGAGAGGTTAAGAACTCATAGAATAGAAATAATAAACACATTATCGTAAACAACATTCTAATAGTTGAATTCATTACGTACAAGAATTTTTACTTTTTTTTCCTGTAATTAATGTTATCATCTGATAACGATTTTTCTCTGTTAATTATTGCCCATCTTTCGGCAATTGCTTAACCTAAACCTTTAATGATAACAAATAACTTTTGTTAAAACTGAGAATGTTCGACCCCCAAATCCTATGATCTGGTTAACTTCTCATTGTTTCGATTTAATGACTGCAGTCTCGGACACTCCATCTCTTTTACCTCATCCCAAAGCTCAATTTAGACAAGTATGGATACTAAAACTCCTCAAGTGTGGTATCTTCTCTGTTAATCTGTTGTGAGCTAACATTTTTTTCTCCTGGTCTTCTCTTCTGTCATCACATTTGGCAAATCTCCAGCTCTGTCTGGGTAGTTAATCCCCTTGAATAAAGAGGGGGAAAGGAATTGGTCAGATAACTTGTACCTCGCGTCTATTGGGTTTATCTTTATTACACTAACAAAGTTGCTAATTCCTATCTTTTAATGTGAGTCTCTGCAATTATAAATTTTATTGGGGTAATTAATGGAGACTTTAGGGTTCCTATAATTGCATGCAGCAAAAATATACACAAATCTGACCTAGAGATGGCGTTCTGTCAGAAATGAGCTTTTCACACTGCCGCCTGTAACCTGCTTCTCAGTAACCTTTATGGATTAAAAAAGTCTCTCTCTCTCTCCACACACACACACACACACACACACACACACACACACACACACACACACACACACACACACACACACACACACACACACACACACACAGTTAGACTTAAAGCGTTATGGTAAAAATGCAACGAGCGTCTTTCGACGACCTCTAATCTCTTGGTACTGAAGTTAACAGTCTTTCCAGAAAGCTTAATTAAGAAAGATTCACGAGAATTTGCTTCTTTCTTCTGCTAGCTGTTTTCGCTTTCTTTACAGCTATTTTCGTATAATGACCGTGACTCGCTGTTTTATTTCTTCTTTTATTTAGCTTTAGAGGTCGGTGTTCTGATGACGTAATCTTTTAAAGGACTCAGAGATTTCTTTGGATTGTATTGTGAAATCCCTTCCATACTTCAACCACGATTGCCTCATTTAGATTCGTTTTTTTTAACGAAAAGTGTTGATGGAGCTGTCTTTTTTATGCTTTTGAAAAATCGATGAAGTTCTACTTCAAGGTAATAATAATTGTCTGCATATATATATGCTTGGATATTCTAGAATATTAGTAAATATCTCTTCGTCTCACTACGACACCAGGAAAAAAAACGATAGATTTAATATTATATGCCACACTAACGACAATTTTTAAAAATTAACAGAATTAGAGAATGCAAATCTATTTACAAGAATCAAATTCTTTCTCAATAGCTTATCAGAAAGTGGAGGATCGCAGTTTCGTTTTATTGACTGTCTTTTAAGAGAATTTCCTGCTCAAGACCATTGTAGTCTATTTTAGAACTGTCTATCTTTTTCTGATTTCCGGTTATTTTCAGATAGATAATCAGATTATATGGATACAATATAAATTGTAGGCCTACACAACAATTGATCCATGATTAAAGTTAGCTTGAACTGAAAGCAATTCAAAATTCAGTGTTCCCCATACGAAATAGAATAAAGTTAGATTTTTTCCTGAAAAGAAGAGTATCAGTAATCGCATTACTGAAGTATCAGTAATTGCATTAACGAAGTATCAGTAATCGCATTACTGAAGTATCAGTAATTGCATTAACGAAGTATCAGTAATCGTATTACTGAAGTATCAATAATTGCATTAACGAAGTATTAGTAATAGTATTACTGAAGTATTAATAATTGCATTAACGAAGTATTAGTAATAGCATTACTGAAGTATTAATAATCGTGCTATTAAAGTATACACTAAAATTTTTACAATTTTGTAAATACTACAGATATTTGGTGGATAGAATGGGTATGTGGAAATGCATTTTAAGAGATATAAAGGCATTATTTCAATAAGCTTTTCTATCGCAAGTGATGATAGTTTATTCCTACATTAGCGCTCCATTATAAAAAATTGTTTTAAGAGAAACGGCACTCGAATGTTATTTAACTGTTTGATTCAGAACATGGCATGATAAAGTTGACCTTAAGAGAATAAAATAAGGTATATTTTAGACTAACAAGTACCATACTTTCCTGTTTTTTTTTTATTATTATTATTCTCCCTGCAACTGAGCTCTTGTTGACATCGCTAACTGCAGCTCGCCGTTCGATACTGCTTGTTTTTCCAAGGATTACATCTGCCTTTTACTCCCTTTGCCTAAGTTTTATCTTTTGAACTATGTGACAGACGATTTAAATAAGAACCAAAAGAAAAAAAAAGGCATTTACATAAACGTATAGATCAGGTTTGTGATTAATGAAGTTCTTTGATAAGAACGAGGTAAAGGCTGATATACTGCTCACTGTAATGATGAAACTGATGATGTTTTTTTTTTTTATACATATTTCTCGTAATTTGCATTCGTACAGATATCTGAGTACAACTAGCTTCTAATAACCTGCAATGGTTATAAGGAACGCATCAGAAGAAACTTTTTTTTTTATATCTTTATGCACGTGTAAATGACTGCAAAATAATTTAAACACAGAATTTTTTTTTCGGTCTGAAAAAAAAAAAGTTCAATGAGTAATATCTCGTTTCCATTAACGAGATTTCAATAAAATCAGCAATTTAAGAAATTAACCATTAAAATATATATGGTTGAGTTAACTGTTACTAATGTATCAGTTGATTAATTAATATTTCTTAGTAATATGTTTTCCGGCATAGTACAGTAGTTGCCAAGGAACTCTTTTACATAATGTTAATAATACGCGTATAACACATGCTTGGAAATACTTAATTATTTATTTCATAATTAACAAAATTATGAAATAAATCCTTACCCGCCCATGATATTAATGTGCTGTCGGTATACAATTTTCTGTGGTTTTATTATTAGAACATTAGATTTATTGGAACATTATTAGAACATTAGATTTATTAGAACACAAGATTTATTATTAGAACATTAGATTTATTGCTGTTCACTGTTAACTCAATTAGTGCTACATTTGTTGTATAAGTGTACGCAATTGTATAAGTGGTTTGGGCAGTCTGAATGTTCGAGTCGATTAACATGATCAAAGCATAGACTGCTTATGAGTTTCACTTACTTTTCTGTTGGTATTATTAACCCTTTCCTACATTAGGATGAAATGTTGGATGACGTGGCTAGAGCTGTATTGCCGAAATTTAGTAATTGTTTTCAAAGACCCTTTCTTCCGTGTTTGATAGTCTCTACTGTCAATTCCAGATGTTTTCTCATTCTTCTGAGTTTTTTTATGCAGTTTGCCCTGTTTTACAGTGTTTATTTTATATATTATCAAGCGGAGAGGCAAGTAGTATATTTTGTAATATGACCAAATAAAACAAGAAGTATTATCGTATATTTATACTACGCATATTTTATTCTTCAGAACTTTCACAAAAGAGGGCGCTCTGTTTTATATAAACTTGATTATATGAAGAAAGAATGCAGTGTATAAACGCGCAACATTTTTAATTCTAATTGTTGAAGACGTGATGTGTCATTCATAGCATTTAATTCCATTTTTGAGCAAAACAATGCGAATAATACACTTTTCAATTAGTTTAATTATTATTATAATTTGATAGTTCTTAAAGTGGAACATGTACACATTTAAATGAATATAATCTACTCGCTTGCTAGCACCTCTATTTCCCAAATAAAATTGAATTGCGCATTGTTAGTATAATGATTTACTGGGCATAAAAAGAACCATTAATCCAATGACGTCAGCATGGTGACAAAGTACTCCATCTATACGTTCATAATACTCAATTTTTTTTTTTTTTTCAAAGGTTACGCAGTAAACGCACACTTGAGATCTTCGGATAACGAACAACCACCAAGACCCATTAGTGTCAGCTTATAAATAAAAAAAAATAAAAAAGGAGTTAGACAAAAACAAAAAAAAAACTGACGACTCTTCATCATGGTCCTCTCAACCGTCATCCAGCCTCTTACTAAACTCGATGAACGGAACTTCACGTGTCATTACCCACTTCCTTTCCTAGCCGACCCTACTCACTAGATAATTCGTGCGAGCGAGTGCCAAAAGCACGGACTTCTAACTTAAGGATGGGTAAAAGTGATCTGCCGTAAAGTCTAGAGATCTGACGGGTGCAGTAAACCTTCACGTGAGCATTAAATTACGTTTGTCCATAATTAGTTACTGTGACGATGTCTCTGGGTCAGCAATTATGGCGAGTCGAACGGAATCGGCAGCATTTTCAGCTGGGTCATTTTTATTGCAGTAAATGCATTAAATGCGACTGGACACGACGTGTCTCTTTAATTTGGCTCTTTCTCTCTATTTTTCTCTTTTGAGAGAAAAGTTTTATTGTCCCTTTACAGTAGCGTAATTTCAGGAACTACTAGAAAACCTGAAGTATTACAATAACCTTTTAATAAAGGCGATTAGTTATTTTTATCGTGTTTAAAGGCATAAAATATGATTTTATATATTCATAGTGGCAATGATTGGAGCAGTTGTCACATATTAAAATAGAACTAAAATAATTTTGTCAGACTATAATACATTTTTAGGAACTCAATTTTTTTTTTTTTTTTTTTTTTGAAGCATTGGTTGCGAAATTACTTTTAAGACATGCCATATATTTTACTTGCTGTTTTAAAATGGTTTACATACGATGGGCTACAGTTTCGACATCACGTACCAGTTACAACCCCAGCCGGCCTGCCGCTGAAGGGGGGGGGATATATTTTTTTGATTGTAGCAGCGTGTGTGCAAGGGGATGGTTTGCCTGCTTGAAGACCTTTCGCGGACCCCCCCCCCCGGGGTCCGTGGCAATTTTCGGCTATGCATCATTAACGCATAGAATAAAATTTAAGTTTCGTAAAACGTTCCTATTGTATCACTGAATAAGGTACAGAGACATCTACAGGCTGTGTAATATGTTTCTCAACAAACAGTGCAATTAGAGACAACTGGGATAAAAACGGCACTAACTAATGAATCTCATGACCCTCCCTCATAAAATGCTGTATAGTAGACAATCAAAACCATATGGTGCACCGGCAACATGGTTTTGTTTGAGTGAACGTGTTAAAACTGAGAAATATATAGTGAATGTGTTTCAGATATTATATAAGGAATTCGGTTGAAGAGAATTAGCATTTCAACTGAACTGTCGGCTTGCCTTTGTCAATTTGCTTTATCTCTACTGGCCTACCATTGCTGTCTGTTTCGAGTTCTGCTTTCACTAGCCATTTGTTGAAGGACTGTTCGTTAAATACGGTAATTTTTTTTTAGCTTTCAAATTCTTAAGTATGGATCACTGGTTAAAGACTGGATTTTTAAAATGCACAAAAGAGAGAAACATGGTAGATACAAGTAGCTGCCAGCAACAAGAAAATGTTGATATTGTATCTGGATCAAGTGAAATTGATAAGTGTGTGTCGTCTGACATCTCTAAAGAACCAACTAATTAGGAAGAAGATGAGAAAACTTCGTAAGTACGACATAAATTACTTGAAATGTGGATTTTCATGGACGGGAAATGAAGAGGAACCTATTCCATTATGTGTAATTTGCGGTGAAACTTTAAAAAATAAAAGCATGAAACCATGTAATTTTAATCGCCATTTTGAATCGAAACATAATGAATGCAAAGACAAACCTGTCGAATTTTTTCAAAATAAACTAAAAAATTTAAAAGAATCTCAAAAAGTGATGTCGATCGTGTCAGGAGGTGAAAACATGAAGGCTTTAGACGCTTCATATCGTGTGTTGCTATTAATAGCAAAAAGTGGAGGTAGATGAATCCACCGACATTACAAATTTTGCAAATCTTCTAGTGTTCGTTAGGTACGAAAAAAATCAAAAAATTCATGACGACCTTTTATATTGCCAGCCCTTGCCAGAACATACACAGGAGAAGAAATATTCAACAGTATAAATACCTTTATGCATCAAAACAAGCTTGATTGGAAAAGTGGCGTGGAATAAGCACGGACGTAGCGAAATCCATGGTTGGATCAAAAAAAGGGCTTGTTTCACGGATTCAAGCTGTTGCACCAAATGCAAAGTCGACACACTGCTGCATACACAGGGAGGCTTCGGCTACACATATGATGTCTACAGACCTAAGAAAAGTTCTTGATGAAGCTGTAAAAATTATATTAAAGTCCGTCCTCTAAACGCCAGACTTTTCTATCAACTTTTGCAAAGAAATGGGAAGCAACTATACACAACTTCTTTTCCATACTGATGTTCGTTGGCTTTCTCGTGGAAAAGTCCTTACTCGTTTATTTGAACTTTGGAATGAACTACAAGTTTTTCTTGATGAAAAGTTTGAATTGAAAAAGCATTTACATAATTGGAAATGGCTCAGTCAATTAGCATACCTGGCAGATATATTTACTGTATTAAATAGTCTTAATTTATCTTTACAAGGCAAGGAAATTTCTATATTTCATGTCCAAGATAAAGTGAACGCCACGTTGGCAAAAATGAAGTTATGGCAAAAGCGGGTTGGTGATGAAGAATTTGACGCGTTTCCATCGCTTCATGAATTGCTCGCAAGTTCAAATGAACAAATTGAATGATGTGAAAATTACTATCATGCAGCATTTAAAAAGCTTACAAATGAATCTAGAAAAGTATTTCCCTGAATTGGACATTAATATTGAGTGGATAAGATACCCTTTCAATAAAAACAAATTTACGCCAAAGGGTCTATCGTCAATAGAAGAAGAACAACTTTTAGAACTAGCTTCTGATGGTTTCCTAAAAAATAAATACAGCGAGCATACGTTATCATCGTTTTGGCTACAAATACAGAATGAATTTCCTGAATTAATAGATAAAGCTCTAGGTTCATTTTTCTATTTCCAAGTTCATATCTGTGCGAAGTTGGATTTTCGGCCCTTGTAGATATTCAGACGAAGAAGAGGAATCGCATTATAGATGTCGAACCGCATCTGAGATTGAAATTAACAACTATAGAACCAAATTTTGCTGAAATTTTATCTCACCATAAGCAATTTCACTCCTCTCATTGATAATAAATTATTTCAAGTAAGTAAAACTTTATAGTATCTTTATAAAGTTTGTTCTATTAAAAATAAATCATATTTTTTGTTTACATGAACATATAAATGCAAATAAAATAGATATTTAATTTTTTAATATTTTAAATTAATTAAGTAATTAATTTTTAAAGTAATTAATTAGGGTACTTGGTAATAATGAAAATTTAAGAAGGGGTCCGCGGATATCTGAAGTTTGAGAAACACTGATCTAGGGAAATGACTATGAGTAACGTGGTTTCCTTGCCTTACTATATCCTATGGCTGTATCCTGTGTGTTCACTGGACCGGTTTGCCTGCTTGCGGGATGAAAAACCTCAGATAAACTGGCGGAAAAAACTCTGCTGCCCACGCCCAAGATCGGCTAACTTGGCTATGGCAGATCCTTAAGCTCCTCACGTCGTCGACGGGAATCGAACCTAGGACACTCCTTCCCCAGACATATGTTTGCGAAGTGTATAGCCACTAGACTAACCGCGTGGACTATGTTACTCTCCGAACCTTATTTATCCTAAGTAAATTATAGGTAGCATAGGGTCAAACCACTTGTGAGTGTGTTAAAACATATTAGAGAACAAGGTCCAGCTATCGACCATGTTTCACGAAAATAATGAAGTAAAAAAAAAAATCTCTTCTTGTGAATAAATTAAAACCTGTGATCACTCAACAAGTATTTGCTAAGATTTCTCTAAATTTAATGCAAAGAATTTGTATTCTCTGCATAAATCGCTTATGAATCTGTCGATCCCGTAAAGCTGAAAATTGCGATTCAAATTCAGAATTGGAGTTACGAACTCTGCGATATTTACAGTGTAGACCAGGGGCAGCTCGTGCATAAGGGAACTGCAGCAACCCCAATTTTCTCGCTACTTAAATATATTTATTAATTTATTTATATCTGCTTGTAATATTTAATTTTATCATCAACAATCCTATACAGTTCTCTTATTTTGTATAAAAAAATAATAAAAATCCATCTTGTGGCACTTAAGAGGGCGAAGGACGCTAGCAGCACTCTGTTTACCAGAGTTCATATTGCTACGCATCAAGCATATGCACGTCATAGTGAGATGCGAGCTATTAGCGTAATGCGGCACTGTCCGTCGCGCAGTTCCACTGTTGTTGTTTATATTCAGTTTTGCGCCAGTAGTAGAGTGTTCGTAGTGCTTATCGTGTTTACTCCGTCTCTTTAAATATTCGGACATTACAATTAAAGACGTAACATTTGTTATAGTTTTTATTTTAGAACATTATTAGGGTTATGATAATGGATTTTATTTTAAAGTAATTTTGAATTATACTAAACTGTGTACTTTTATCGATAATAAACAATATTTTTTCATGTTTAATTTTTTTTAATCATAATTTTATCATATCATAATTTTGATATTTTATCCCAACGTATATACTGTACTTACAGTGTGTATGTATATTTCGAAAGTTGCACCTTTCCCCCCCCCCCACGATTTCAAGCCACGAGCAGTCACTGGTGTAGACCTGTTTTTGTTTTTTGATACAATTAAAACTGAACCGATGGTCAGATTATTTAAAGTTTATTTAAATCTGAACTTTGTTAGCTCAGTTGCAGAGGCAGCGACGGTTGCCTTTCGTTGAAAACACGTATAAATCAGATAGATGATGGAAATTTCTCATACGTCTGTTCAATGGAAGGTGATAAGTATCAAGCCCTCCTTCACCCTACCAGGGAACGCTCATTTTTCATTCCTGAGAGGTAAACTAGCCAAAGAACACACAGACATATAAGACTACCGGAAGAAGTCAGACTGTACCACGTAGTGGGCCGACTTCCTCACTATGCACACACGACAACAGCATTTACCTTCTTTGCTGACTCTAACTTGCACTTGACTGTTTCCCATAAGATGGCATAACTGCAATATCATCGGGTAATAACCTGATTTATTTTACAGCATTATTTAATTAACCGCTGTGTTGGTTTAACCTAGCGATTATTAAATAGAAGTCCTTTGCTTCTTGGTTCAGACGCCAACTGTTATAGATGATAAAGAATTTTTATAGGGTACATCTCTTATTATTTAAATCATTTTATTATGATTCATTTATTATTTTTGCTTATTTTAGTTTGAAATGCACTCCTGGAAATATCATACTAATCTTTGAAATCTTTAAACGTATTCCTAGCATCATTCTAATACTTAAGATATTTCAAGTGAACATTAGTTTACTTCTGCCTTTCATTCAAAAAAAACTTTTTGTTTTGAAAAAAAAAAAAAAAACATCCTCCCCCTCTCTGAACGTAAGCAGCAGTCTTAAGAAAGATTTATGTTTGCATAGACGTTAGCTCCATCCGTGTGTTACACACAATATTCAGCCAGTCGGAACAACAAAAGTGGCTTCCTTGCTTTAAAATTCCAGCCTAGATGTAGATATTGGTTTAAGGCCATTTATTTCATTTTATGCTTCTTTTTCCTCCCCTATGTAAATGCAAAGCAAATGGAATATGAGAATTACAACGCCACCTTTTATAACTCGGTATACAGTAAATGCTATTCTCTGTTCTCTGGAATTCGAATTGGCGCTTTGTTCAAGTGAGAGACAGAAAGACCGAGCGATAAACAATTGAACGCACGGAAAAGAGGTGGGGGGGGGCGGAAGATGAAGGAAGGAATGCTTATAGCCTCCCGAACCGTTCCTTATGAGAAAAGCTCACATGCATCAATGACTCTGATCTTGTTTCAGATGTCCATGAAGAAAAAACTCAAGACAAAGAGAGCGAGGTAGACAATGTCGCTATATATTTGTCACGGTGACAAATTCTTCGGATATTTTGCACGTTTATGGGAGAATTCAGCTTTAAAAGGCCATCGAAGTCAGTAGTGTGGCTTCGGAAGAATTGATCCAGAGAGGATATAAAGTACATATCTGTATTCGAGGACGTATAGCTTGTCTACAAATGTAAAACATCAACCCAAAAAGGTGAACACCGAAGTTGAACGCAATTCCTCATATTAGCACGCATATGAACACTGAAATAAATAAAAGAGAAATATCGTGCAAAGAAAGGTATTCTCCCCCCCTTAAAAATAAGAGCAAAAACAGCAGTTTATTGCTTTGCGCAGCTGAAGCTAAAATGCCATGTTTAAATTGTTGTCACTATTTACAACGTACTGCAAATTAGCTGCACTTTAAAATATTTAAACTCGCGTTTTTAATTATAGTATTTTTTTTTCTTTCTAAATTCTTCGAATGTAATTTTCTTAAACTATCCCGGAGTGTGCGTTTTTTTCCGCCGATTCTTCAATCTTTTAAATCATATGATACAAAATTATAAATTCCGAAAGCTATATGCATTGCTTTAAGTATCACAGCGATCTATTGTTTGTGATACGCATGCCTAAAAATTGAAGCGTCATGAAGTGACGTCACAACTGATACTTCATTAGCAGACTTTTAATTTCTTGTCATTGTTGGTTGTGCTGTGTTTAATATATTATATTGTGCTCAGTGTATTGTGTAGTAAGCTGTCTCTTTTTTGTTGAGTCCTAGTTTCAAGATTTGAAAATATGATAACACGGACTAAACTGTAGAATATTATACATAAATAAATCCACTTTGAATTCTGCTTAATAAATCTTTCCTAAAGATGGCGTAGTATGTCTGACCTTTGCTGTCCTTACGTCAGTAAGCCATAAATCAACTAATCTTTCCTAAAGACGCAAGCATTATTTTAAATGTAATACGGATTATATTTGAAACATAAACGACAACAATTACTTTTTTAATTTAATTAAAAATACATAAACAATGAAACAAAAACGCAGATATCTCGTTACGTATTTTAGCATAGACAATATTAGAATAATTTTTTTTTTCATTGTAGTTCTCGTCTCGAGACAATAAATACGTTCGCGTGTTTCTTGAGTCGCGCGATCGTAGTCAATAACGTTATAAACCGCTGGCATTATTTTGTAGCAGTAATCGTGCCCTGCACTTTAATGCTGTTCAGTATTGTTTTATAGCCGTCAGGTTTGGAAGATAAAAGAAAAACAAAGGTTTATTTCTTTACGGTTGTGGACTCTCGGAATGTCTAGTGGGTTATCTATAAAAGTTTTACCGACAATATTACAGCACTGGAGTCCTACTAAAACACCTGATATGGTTTTTATTCATATTAAAAGGAGTTCTTTAGGAGTTTAAGTGCAATATTACAGAAATCCTGCTATTGTATTAAAATGCAGTGAGTAAAGCGCCCTCAACACAGTTGTTTGAAATGATTTTTTTGTCATTTTTTTTGCTCTTTAGCCTAGACCTTTAATTTAAACACATTTTAATCATTTTAATCCAACTTTGTTCTTTCTGAATTTTTTCTTCTTCTACTGAAACGTGTTTTTGAAATGCACATTAACGTTACAGTTTAATTTATAATATTGTATTTGCGACTTGTAATACCGTTCTGTACATACCGAGTCTGTTTCCGTTTTCTGCAATTTATTTTTGTGTGTTTTCATATATGCATTTTTCAAATAATTGCACCACGAAGTAAATTATAGAAACTGCAATTATTAATTCCCCGGAAGCTTCTGTTTAGATTTTAATATTTACTTTCGGGTTAAATGTAACTCTCCGCTAGTTTCACGATGCTCTGGTTTTTATTTTTTATTTTTATATATATATTGTTTATGTAATTGTCTAAAAGGATCTAGAATTTTGTTCTTAATAACCTAAAATTATGTTGTCATAATTTATGTTACTAAATATTGTTATTGGTAGTAAAAATTAATTGAATTTTATAATAGGAATGAATTAAAAAAAAAAAAAAAAACGACAAAGCCCGGATTAACTGCACTACATGTGCAGGTGAAGAGATTGGTGTGGGAAAAAAAAAAAAAAAAAAAAATTCAAGTCTAATATTCTTTGCGCGGTTAGGGGCTCTATGGTGAAGATAGATAAGTGGGAACTGTGAATTATGATAGACCGGTGAAAAATGCAACATCTCTAGTGACAAATCTTGCCCACGCTCTGATAATAATATATAGACTTTCTTTTGTAGAGGTGAAGGCATGTGGAAATAATATATGGGACTCATCTTGCCATCTAGACATAGTGGTTGGTTTCCAAACTGTTGCGGGCTAAGCTATATTTTTTGTTCCTTTCTTTTTGTTCTTTTTTCTTTACTTTTTTTTTTATCGAGAAAAAGATCACACCGTCACTTTTTATCCTTTCGCCGTATGCATGCACAATTAATGATTGCAAATTAACTACATTCAGGTCTTGTTGGTTAAAATATTGATTTTGAATTTCAAAATCTGCCGTAATATCTCATTACGACAGCGATTAATACTTTATTTAGTGCCATGCTACAGAATTAATCACATTCTCTGGGCTTTACGAAGCGAAAACTACCTCGCAGGCAAAGCATGGGAATTTAAGCATATTGAAGTGACACTGTGATGTCCGTTATTTGATTTTCATTTATTTATTTGTTGGAAATAACACGAAATATATTCAGTAAACGTATTTTAGAAGTGTTTTGGGAGCTGTTAAAGGCAAAAGTTTATCTCGAGAGTTTTGTGGATGCTAGACGTCTAAGTTTTGTTGTTATTGGTATTTTATTGCTTGAATTTTCTGATGCAAGAACGTACTGGTGTAATTTTTACATCCTTTAGCGCTTTGTGCACTTGTATACAGTAGCGAACAAATTAATTCGAACACTCACCTTTTAAAGAAAAGTTTTAATTTTGCAAGAAAATAAGTACAAAAGTTAAACTCCAACTTTACCTAATACTTTGTGCTTTTTTGTTCCTAATAAGTTCATTAATTCGCTTAGGTAAGAAACTCTACCAACGTAGAACACATTTTTCTTATTTCTGCATCTCGAAACTATACTTTTATAATGGGACTGCATTAAGTTATCCTTTGTATCACAATTTAATTTCCAACTCGCTTTTTCACTATAGGTCACAAATTTTCTCTTGGGTTAATGTCAAGAGAGTTACCTAGCACTGAAGCAACTGTATGTCGTGATTTTTGAGGAACTGTTTCACTTTTTTTTTTTTTTTTGAAGTGTGACACGGAGTAAAATCCTGTCTCAAGATGAATTCTTTGTCTTTCTGGATCTTTGGGACAGCTCTTTTCTCTATTATTTTTTTATGAATTATCATCATGCTGTCAGACATAAACCCCAAAACATCTCTTTAGCTGGGTGTTTAGGAATTTGTTGAAGGTGGGTGGGAGAAGTCTTCTCAGCCTCTGATTTGCGAACATAGGGTACTCGCTCTCCTTGGACAAAGAAAATCTCAGAATATGACTCTCTTCCACTTCTCAACAGTCTAATCTTTGTACACTTTTGCCCACTGCATCCTCTTTTTCTGCATAGCCTTCGTCAACAGTTGTTTCTTTTTTTGGTCTGTGGGCAGTCCTCCCTGCTTCCAACAATGTTCAATGGACTGTCATGTCAGAAACATTAATCCCACTAGCTGCCAAGTTTCCATCTAAGTCTACAACAGACAATCTTTGGTTCTTTTTGCTTTTCCTAGCTAATAACGATCTTGAGTAATTGTAGTTTTCCTTTTTAGCCCACATTTTCCTTTCATGCCAGGAGAAAAGGTACCCGTCTCCCTAAACCTCTTTAAAATCGCATTAACAGTACCCAAACCAACACCACACTCATTGGCAATTTGTCTTTGAGTCATGGATGTGTGCTGAGAAAGAGTACAATTGTTTGAACACTTTCTTGGAGATGTATCCATTTTAGGAGTATAGCTATACAAAATGAGTAAAACACAATGAATGTCAACTTCTTTACACTATTAAAAACGCACAAATCATAGAGACAGTTAAAACACACAGCACTCAACCAAAATATTGAACTAAAACCAAAAATAGCAAAATGATACCGTAACCAAAAACTTGGCAAAAATTCGACTTATTCGGATTAATTTGTTCGATATTGCAGCATTCTGAAAAGCATTTTAACTTAAAACTGTATATTACTGCAGTTTTTTTAACCTCCTTTGTTATTCTTTCTTAGTGATTAGATGTGCAAGTTTTCTTCCGCATCATAACTACACATGTGTTGGATTGTAATTCATAATGTTTTTCAAAAAAAAAAAATATTTGAAAGGTTCAATGGACACCAGACATGTCTCGAGGGTTATATTTGTCTTCGACAGGCGATTCATTTCCCAAACGATTTCGTTATGGTCTCTTTTATGTTATATTTCGCTGGAAGTCGTAAATGTTTCGAGATTGATTCACTCGGTTGGATAGAATGAAAGAGCTAGAGAGATAGTTGAAAGAATTCCAGCGTCACTTTTGTCATAGACACTAACAAAAAGAAATTGTCAATTAACAATAGGAACCATGATAAATATTTACATCGCGTCAGCTCATGGAAGCAGCCGCAAGCGAGTTTCTTCACAAAAGACATATCTAAAGGATTTGTGTCACGGTTATCTGCTTCAAAAGGTAATAATCATCAGCCAATAATAATGTTATGCTTGACAATAACGAATGATGCAGAAACGAAAAAAAGAATTTCACAATATTTCGGTTGAATAGATGCCTTTTGAAACTGTTGATTAGTTACCAAGGCCAATCACACTGTATCTTATAAGATACTTGATTTTGAAATAATTCTATGCATCACCTGGGGGTTTTTCTCTCTCTGGAAACCTTCAGCAACTTTGCCATTTATAAATACGAGTGACTGTGCGAACTCCCAAAGCGTTTAACAGGTGCTTTAATAGCTAAGAAATACGCAGACATAAGCTGCTCTTTAGAAGTGGTACTCCTTTATAACCAAAGTTTAAAGGAATAAGCCCCAGGGTATTAACAGGAAAATGTAACATTCAAACGATGTAAAAAAAAAAAAAAAAATCGTTGTTACGAATTTGGAACAGTTCGTGCTTTACAAACAAGTCCTGATAATAACGCAGACGACAAATAATATACTGTAATGTCTAAACAATAAAGAAAGTAGAACAATAAATAATCGATGTAGATGCAAACGAAACAGGCAGCATTGTTAAAGATAGTACTAGAATGCAATACAAAAGAAAAGTAACAATAGATGGCTTAAAATAAGTACAAGGAATGCTGCGTAATTTTCTTTTAGCTGATTTTATGCTGTGTTTTTCCTACTTAAAACATATTTCAAGGTTTGAGGTGTCGTAACCTACCATAACTATGAGTTGTCTTGTATCGTATACTTAAATGACATTATCTAAACAGCTATCTAAATAGTGAAGCCATCTATTCCAAGGTGACTTTAATATCCACAACTACAAGTTTCCTCTTTCCAGTTTTGATCTAGCAAATTGTCTATCTGTCATCCAGAATACCAGATAACCTTCTCCATTTTCTCAACACCTTTGAAATTTTCTTAATCGGTTCTTCTTTCAAGTGTTCAACTCTCTTCTGGGTAATTCAGGCCATATTATTGTGCATTTTTCTTCTTGTACAGAACTCCAGCCATTTTCGACTTCATCCTTCTGCACCTCTCAGGGATCTTTTTTTTTTTTCTTTTCTTTCAGTGATCAGAGTATTGCTTTTACTGTCCTTTCTAGACACCTGCTCCAGACAACGTATACAAATTATTATCGCTGGAATGAAGGTTACTCCTATGCATTCTGTAACTGAGTAGTTAGTTTTGTTTCTCGTCGATCACTGCGTCATAGAGGATGACTTCACCTGTCGGTTCACGCCTCTCCTTTTCGTTCTGTACTAATTAATTACTAATTACTAATTTGAATTATATCCCAACTCTCCTGCTCATTTGACAAACCCTACAACGCACAAACATTCAAAGCTTCAAGATTTGTTACAACCATGGCTTTAAAAAGAGAGATACCATCTTCAATGGGAATGAGGATAACCTAATCATCTGCAGGATTGCAAAAACACATCCCTGCCTTCTTTCTTGCAAAAAAGATCTGAGTCCAGCTTCCGTTATTTGATAATGAAAGCAAGCCGAATTGAGATCTTTGATTTGATAATATCGAGACAAGTACCTGGTATTTTCCGATCAAGACGTTACTTTTCATTTGTCCATTTGCTTACCTGTTGTTCAAATTCAGTCAACCTTAGAACGTTGTCAGATGGTTGAAGTGGTGCCTTAAGAAGCTTCATAAAAATGCTTGATGCTCTTCATAAAAGGGAAGTTATTCTTTGATCGATAATCTCTCTCTCTCTCTCTCTCTCTCTCTCTCTCTCCTAGGCTCATTTCTACCTGTCTCAACTCTGTTTTTATCGTAAGTGGTTTTTTACAGATACTTTCACAAGCGATGTTCCAGTGAAATAGCATCCATTTTCTCTCCTTTTCACTTGGAAGCTTGCTTAAATACAAGCAGCAAGTGCTCAACATCCTTTTACAGTCCAACTGCAAGAAAAAAAAAAAAACCAACGAACCTGCTTTCCTCTCTTATTCCATTTACTTGCATCACGAATTCCTTAGTTTAGTCGGTAATGCGATGTTCTTTCTTTAGAATGTCTTTGGGTTTGAATTTCGTCAAGAATGCGAACTACTTATGGATGTTTTAACTGAGAGTGAGTTAGTCGATCTCATAGACTGCTGGAGCTGTTCTTTCTGAAAACTTCGATTTTGCATTCACCAAACAGACAAATTGTTCCGTATATATCTACATACACCGATCAGTATTCCCTTAAAAGCATCACTTTCAGACATGAAGTTTCATATTCTGAGTTTCTACCTGGCCTTTGAAAACAGTGATGATAGATCAGCGAAACTCTTCATCCTAAGCATAAAAAAATGTGAATATAGAGGTTCGTTTTTTATAAATCACTGTTTGCTTACTTGGTAAAAAAATACTAATGGATATGACTATCTTCCTATTTTAGCTTCCAGATTGTTTTTCTAGAACCGTCGGGTTTTTTGCTTACTCTATATTGCTTTTGCAATGGTAAATTGGTACTAATGAGCGCTAGAATTTTGAAATTGAGTTAATGTCATTTTGGTTTGAAGAAATGTGGACTCAATAATATCTACTATCGCCACTCTTAGTTCACCTTTGTTTAGTATACCACAAGTGACTTGAAACAAAAACTCAAGCTTCAGTCGTAGTCTTCACTGAAGCCCTCAATATTTGCAAAACCGTCATTAAAAGAGCTAACCCGACTTTGACAGGACTCAATGTAATCGGCACCTGTACCAATGGTAATCATACCTTCTGGTCTTTCGCAAAGGCTGCTGGACGAAACTTCTGTCCATCTCTGCTTCTACATGTTTTCAATCAAATGGTAGCATTTCAACATCGTTTTAAAGATAATTCTGATCTCCTACATAGATGACCGAAGCAAATGACCTTCTTTGCATGCGCTCCTGTAGCCTTTCTCCAGTTGTGACTAAGGGATATGCTCCTAAACTAACGCCTGTTCGTTATATTCTTATACACTATTAAAATCAGTTGGCAGAATGGAAGCAAGTCCATATACAGGCATTTCAAAAAAAAATAAATAAATAAAAAAAATTGGACCAGTTGCTCTCACTTCAGCGTTGTTACTAAAGCAACGGAGATCATTAGTAGGTTAATTTTTTCAATAACTGGTAATCAAATCAGTGACAACCAGTATGAATTTCGTTCATCAAGATCCACATCAGTTTCCTCATTTACATCACTCACGGAAAGGTTTGGAGAATCCTCTATTGTTGCACTTGATATTTCCAAGGCATTTGATAGGATCTGGCACGAGAGTTTATCAGCAAATTGCCATCTACGATCTACCTTCCCTCCTTTGTAACTAGATTGTCCTCTTTCTCTTAGGTTGTTCTTTACTTGTGATGGCGGAAGGTGCTTTCTCACTTCAGATTTTGCAGATAATAAAAGCGATCTGCAGGTCTCTGTTATTTCACCCATCCTCTTTCATTATATGCGTAAACGACCTGTTCTCACTGACCATGAACTTTATTCATGGCTTTTCTTGTGATAGTGCTCTCCACTCAACCGTATGAATCGGTTGAGTGCTCTCCACAGAAAGTATGATTACCATTGGGTTTCTGTCTCTCCATTCATCATAGAGTACTTCATCCAAATTCTCTCACAGACGGCCAGTTATATCCCCATTGTGTATCTTCTACAATTTCCATGGAGACCGTTTAGCAGAAGTAACGTCCATGTATTTGGTTTCAAGAATTGCCTAATAGAAGTTTTGGGACTTTTGTTTTTGTGGCTAAGCCTAACTCAACAGGTGCGGAGTGATTAAGCTATCTGCCATTGTTAATATAATATCTATGAATGCTATGAATGTCATCTATAGACGAATTATACGTAATTTTTCTCAAGGATGGGATCTTAGACTATTTGTTTGAAATGGACCAATCACTGAAGCAGTATGTTACTTGTGTTTGATCAGTTGCTTTCTAGGGAAGCTATTGTGGGTGTGACTTTAGCTTGTCTAGTAAGTGAGCTAAGGCTCACAGGACAGTGTTATGTGCATGCAGTCCCTTTTTTTTTTCAACTTATGCATTGAAAATTCTTGTAATCATCCCATTGTGATTCTCAAGGACATAAAATTTGCAAGTCTGAAAGCAATGACGAATTTTGTGTACAGGAGTGAAGTAAGTATCTCGCAAGGTCTACACTTCTTACTGTTGTTAAAAGTTTAAATATTACAGGTGTTAAAGAGGCTGCAAGTGAGTTTCTGGAAACTTCAAATCGTGTACCCATATCTTCCGATAGTCTGCACCAAGAAGTTTTTTTTTATTAATCTCAGGTATTAATTCATGATTCAAGTGCGATTAGTTGACAATGATGTTAATCTTCAGGCTGAATGTGATCCTTGCTTAGGACTGAACTACAACCAAAACAACATGAGGTGGAAAAGAGGTAGACCTCGGAGAAATTTCTTTGTGCATCACATAAATGTATAAAGGAACAGGTGAACTTTATCAACAAAAGAGCTTGGGAATATTAATGAGGAGGAAATGTTGATCACAAAAGAACGAAGACCCGAGTTCTCTGAGCTTAACCAACCATCAACACGACTTTTTCTTCCTCATTCCCCCACCCCACCCCCACACATATATAGTCTTCTGTAATGGTGGATGGATGGATTACCATCTGCAAAGGATGCAGTAATTGAAAGAGTTGTCACCATTAACACAGATGTCGACAACAAATAGTGTATCTTCTGATGCACATCATCAAGATGATAAGTTAATTCCTGATAACAACAAATCAGCCGACTGTTGGATTTGTTGACACTCAACCTCATCTTAAATATCAAAGGCATGTGGAGATGGTCAGCCATTAGTTCATTGTTCCATATTACATGAGTTTTCACATCCGTTCATATTGCTTAAGATGTAGTTCAAGACTTTGTCTGAAAAGACTCCTCTTTCACCTTTGGTTGATGCTCTTTTCCAGGATAATATAGCAGTGATAAGGATATTTCTGAGGTGCTTGCTATTCCTGGACCAAGTAACAATCAGATATCTGATATGGATATTTCTTCTATCAATCTACAGTTTAAGACAATGCATTCAGTTTTGGATTCTATGACTGGTGAGGATTGCCTCGTTTCTTTCTGCTCCTGCATTGTGCAGAAACATTCTGCTTCTGCTCTTCATTCTGTGGCAAAAGATATACAAGTATTCAGAAATAAAGCAGAAGATTTGAGGACACGGATGAAGACAGTGAATGAAGAAATTGGGACACTTCAGAGAAGATTAGCTAATATAAAAAGTTCGAGAGGAAATGTGAATTTTCCAAGACAATGTGCCAGTACATGTGAACGAGGGATGGATGTAAGGCGATGACACGAGGGTATTATGTAAGAATGGGAGATGAGAGAGGGAAGGATGCTAGTGTAGGCGGAAATAAAAGCATGGGTGGTGCAGTGAATGAAAAGTTAGATGTAATGAGTAAGATAGCTTGCTTGCGTGTGGTCTTTCATAGGACCAAGCGTAAGAATGATAGGCTGAATAAACATTTGGCGAGTGTGCTATTAAGAAAAGAAAGAAAAAAGAGATACAAACTAAGAGGAATGCTCATCAAATAATTCTAGTGAGAGCAGAATGATAATTTTGAATGGAGATTCTATCATAAGAGGAGTTCTTTGTGAGGCAATGACGAAATCATGTTTCCCACGGGCGAAACTAATAACGTTAGTGATGCTATTAGCATGCGAAAAGGAGAAAAGCACGCTATGATGGATGATACGAAAGAGTTACTGACAGTAGCAAAAGAGAAGAGTGAAAGTGTAAATATAGTGAGACTGTTGCCACGGTACGATATAGGTGAGTTGCGAACATGAGCAATAATTGCAAATGACTCGACGCGTATGTTGTGTAGGAGGAATGGAGTGCAGTTTCTGGATATGTGAAATGAGTTTGATGACCGAAAAAATTTACATAAGGCGGATGATTTGCACTTAAATGGATTTGGTATTTGAAAAACTTCTTGCTGACTGTAGCAGGTTTACGAGTATTACAAGTTTATTTTGTGTATTACGAGAATGCGCAGGGAACTAGAAGTTCCTTTGACTGGATTGTTTAATCTGAGTCTCAGCTCATGTAGGTCCCAAGGGAGTGGAAAGAAATAAAAATAGTTCCATTGCATAGAGGTGATTCCAGACAAACAGTTAATTAGACACTAATTAATAATTCAGGAGTGGTGGTGGTCAACGTATTGGAGAAGTTGATTAAAGGCAAAATTCAGGATTGGGTGGATAGGAATGGGATATTATATGGGGAGAGCAGCATGACTTTGTGAAGGGTAAGTCATGCTTTAGTCCGCGCGATTAGCCTAGTGGCTATGCGCTTTCCCAACCATATGCCTGGGAAAGGAGTATCCTGGGTTCGATTCCCGTCGCCGACCTGAGGAGCTTAAGGATCTTCCTCAGCCACAACCAAGTTAGCCGGTCTTGGGCGTGGACAGCAGGGTTTTTTCCCCTAGTTTATCTGAGGTTTTTCATCCCGCAAGCTGGCAAACCGGCCCCGTGAACACACACGGATCTACAGCCATAGAATATACCCGGAGGCATAGGGCTAGTCACCTAATCCTCTGGACGGGTACGACTTAGAAGAGCTTAAGATAGCCCTATAACAGGCCGGTAGGCCTAAGATAGAGTTGGATAAAGGTGATGATGTAGTAGGAGGCGAGCTGAACAAATCATATTAAAATCCGTAAGAGAAGTCATATTAATTAATTTAATACATTTTCACATCTATTGCAAGAGCATAAGCTGGAAAGGATCTGATATTTCAATACAATACATTCAAGAATTTATTCTTTTTTTTTTTTTTTGAAAAGTTTGGATATATATATATATATAAAACCGTGGTATACTCACTGTCGGAAAGTGCATTTAAAACAAACATTTGAAGCAATACGAATCCACTCGTCCTTATAAGTTAATTTATAGATTTGTTTAACAAATGAATAGAATTATATTCTTTAATTAGAAATAATTCTTATCATAAAAATTATCTTTCCATTTCCATGCTTACCAGCTGCATATAAAGTTTATTATAAACGCTGATTTGTCTTTCGACAAATCTAGAATTTACAGAAGCAATTTTAACATCGCTTGTAAAGTTTCTTCAAATTGCTTTTCTTAACGGGGTGTGACTGACCGACTACGCCACGGGTGGCTGATGAATTAGTGTGATTTTTAAGTGCTTTATCACGAAAGCAGACAATATAACAATGAAGTATATTGGAATTACTCTCGTTTGAATTTCGAACTAGAACTGCAAGCTCTTTCGCTGCCATATTACTGAACCATCATCTTGATGAATATTATCCGGTTTGAAAAAGCGTGTTATTTCGCTATCGACATTTGTAGAACATTTAGTCATGTCTGGCATCCAGACCTGCTCGGTAAATTGCTATTCTTTCCTCTTTGTAAATCGTTAGTCATCTCGCTCACTGCACATCATGGCGGATAGTTCCCATCTCTTCGAGCTTCTTCGCCAAAGCATGAGCCTTAGAGCTCTGTTCTGTCACTCACGTACCGTCAAAACGACCCACTCTCGATGATCAATAATCCCCCACAACTTTTCTGACGACAGTATTCATTCGACAAACCACGTTGTGCTCTGAAACATCAACGTCTGCAACCAGTGATGTGCACACTACTCGATACCAATCTTCAATGGTTTGAGAAAATCAGATCGCCTTAAGTGTTATTATCAAAACTCAGTCTTGACTTTTTTTTCCTCGCAAATGGGATCTCAGCTCAACTACCATTAGCCCTGGATGTGAGATGTTCCTGTCAGGAATACCTCACATCAATAGCTTCCTCAGTATCCAAAAAACTAGCCATTCTCTTTCACTGAAGACGCTACTATTAACTGTCTACAAATCCTAAATTCATCCACCCTTATACTGTTCACATGTTTGTGGGAGTGGTGCACTCCGAACCTTCCCTAAAACTCTTGATGCATCTAGAAGAGAGCGATTAGGCTAGACAGACAATTCCTCCCTCAATGCCTAACATTTCTTTTCAATCCCAAATACAAACACAACGAATTTGCTTCTCTTCTTTCTCTTTTATTCCATCTATCGCTCACCTCTGGAACAGCCTTCGTCACTAAGTATCCCAGCAACCGACTTCTTCAAGAAAAATGTCAACAGATTTATATTTTCCCAACCATCTGTAACTCCTACACGACACCGATGTGCTGAGAGTTCTTTTATCTTTTATAGCAAACACAGTTGTAAAAATCTACTAAGACTCTTCGGAAACACTTTATGGTGTTGAACCGCATATCAAAGCCTAAAGCACTTTATACGTGTGATGCATCTAACACATAAGCAGTATGAAGTTCATTGCATTACTTAGTAGGAAGCTAGTGTAGTCTGATGTACTGCAAGACCGGATGAGTGACTTCCAAATGTCACGTAAATCGATACGATTTGAAATATGAATGGCTTAGAATGAAAATACTGTATATCAGAAAGACATAATCATTGTCAAAAGCTGAGCAAGAGATGTGCAAAGTACAATAGAAGGAACTATGAAACCAATATAGAATATTAAATCGCTAAGTTCTCACTAACGATTTAAAAATACTCGCACAGGAAGCAAACAAAACAATTGATTGGCTGTTGAAGTCAGAAATATTAAATATAGAAAAATTAAACAATTTCTATCAACGATGAGAATAACAAGATACCTCAATAAGTAAACATAGAAAAAAGTGAAACAGAATGGAGAAACAGAAATCAAAAATAAATACAATCTCGTAAAATTTATCTTTACTTAAATAATACAGTTCGAGTAGAGAAAATTAAAAAGGCAGTAAATGTATTGAAAAGACTGGAGTTTTACAAATAATCGTAACAAAGTGCGTTTGTTTGTATTAAATGAAAAAAAATTGCAGCTAAAATCAAATACAAAAAAAATGTACCAGATTAAACAAATATTTGCGTACTTCAACGGTAAAGTAACGTATTTGTCAAAGCAACAAATGAAACAATGACCGATCTTTGCCTTTTATTTTTCTTAGGAGTGCAATATATTTAAAGTAATGGGAAAACGACTCGACGTGGAAATAAATAAATAAAAAAAAAAAACGGATATCGATACAAATTCTGTTGAAAAACTGAGCACTTTATCTTTTACGTTGCTGTTGAAATTGTTATATTTATTTTAAAATTTTTGTATAATTAAATTTTAACCGCTAAAACGAAAAGGGAAAACTCTCCTAGAAGCGGCTAATCGCTTTTTATCTTTTTTTTTTTTTTTAATATAAAATCAAAGCCACTTATCGATCACGCACTCGATATTCGAATTTTAATGACATTAGTTCGCGAACACAATCTGGTACTACTTTTGATGTCTTCTTTTAATAATACCGAACTTCAAATTCCATACGCCGTATAATGTTTTATTTATAGCAAAATTGCAATGTGTTGGTAGTCTGTCATGCCTTAAAATTAACTGGCACTGTTGTGAAGATTATACCTGCCACTATCATCAATCACACCATCTGTCACACTCAGATGTCTTCAAATCCAAAGAGAAAACAAACACACACACACACACACAAAAAAAAAAGCATCGCAAAAATGTCTTATCTTTTCACAAAGATCGGGCCTTTACAGTAATTCGTAATTTGCTCAGAACTCCAAGTAACCCAGACCTGTTTTTGACACGGACTAACTGCAGAAAAGAAAATTAAAAACACAAATGAATTATGTTAGGTTTTAAATATAATGTTCGGTTAATTTCGTTTAGATAACAAAACACAGCAATTAGGCAAATGACACATTCTCAGAAATAGAAATATGACTGGAATGGTATATTTAAATAATGTAAACGTGTAGCGAAAATGACAGATAGAAATTTGCAAGAAGTGCATAGAAAGTAATTAATTAATTTTCTACTTCTCTTTGCTTGTAGAATTTAGCATTAACTAAATGAATGAGTTGGCATTAAAAATGCATTAAGATTAACTGTATGGTTTTGCACGAAGCAGCAAGGAGGTTAGGTCTTTCGCCATCGGAAAGACAGCACAATGAAATACTGTTTGAATTTCTCAATTTGTTTTGTAAATAACATAATCACACATCCGCTTGTATTGTTTAGAAGTGCTTCGTAGGAATATTGAAAAAAGCATTGTTACAATTGTTTACAAGTTTTTCATTAATTTTTTTTTGTCTAGATCGAAATTTATTTAAATCATTGTTAGATTTTATAAGTTCAATTGTTGATTTAGTTTTACATTTAATTCGATGATATAGATATACAACAATCATTAAACTTTCAATTTTACATTTTTATAAATACAGTTTTGCACTATAATTTTTCACATTAATATAATTCCCATTAATTACAAATATATGATTAAATGTTTTGGAAACGAATTGCTTACTTTTTTCCCCTTCCCTTTGTAATTTGTTTTTATTGACACATCGAAGTAAATTTTGGTCTTTCAAGAATATTTTTAGAGCCAATAAAATTTTATGTGCATAATTGTTTTATTTATGAAGACACATGACCGAGTAACGAATGTGGTTCGAATTTTGATTATGAAACTTCATTTGTTTCTTTATTGATTTGGTTAATTTGAGACAATTTGTATTAGAACCATTTATGCATTCTTATAGTAAGGCATCTTATACTCGGATATCTCTATCATGACGTAATAAGTTCCGTTATTATTACCATAGAAACTTCGAAATGCTTTTACTATCAGGTATCGAATTTTAAAAATTCGAAATGTATTTCCTTGATCTACTTGACGATTCACAGCACTTGTCCTCCCTCCTTCAAATTTCATTTGTTTCGTATTATTTCCGATGGGCAGTAGTCATTTAACTGCACAAGCGGAAACGTTCCCCACAAAAATGGATCTCCCGTAGCGGTTAGATTAATGAGGGCCACAGGAGTCGGATACTAACACTGATGGTCCTTTTGATGGCTGTTACTGTGGGAGAAGTTTCATCTTACATGATGTTACAGCCTGCTTGTTTTTTCTATTGTACGATAGAAAAATCACAGCAACCATCATGGGACATAGTCCCCCGTGGCGATTTTCGTAATCTCAATTTCTTTTCGTTGGCAGACATACTCATAGTGAACGCCATACAAAATGGCTTTCTTCGTCAATTCTGAGTTCAATAATCCATAATGCTGAGAAAGGGAGGGCATTGGAAATATTTGTTACTTCTTTGGTGGACGAGATTATATCAGTGGAAAGTCCAAGCAGTGAGCATTTTCGAGAATATATCAAATGAAACAAACAGTTTGATTTTAAGGATCTAATGATGGTTTACAGGAAGACTTGGCCTCGAATGCAATGAGGACAACTATTTACACGTACCTTTAAATATTAAAAATTGACTTATTTTCATCTCGCGAGCTAAACAATATTTCACTTTATTTTCAGAATAGTGAAAATAATGAAGTAAAATACACTTAAAGATCTTCGGATCTTAAATAGAAAGAAAATTCATCTCCATGCCCATGATGGCTTGTTGGTTGGATAGAAGATATGCTAACAAGTTGGTCAACCTGATCGGTATACGCTGTATTAGGGTCTCTCCCCCCCTTCCAAATGTCAGTATTTTGAATGCGAATATTTAGAGAACAGAGGCGTAGCTAGGGAGGAGCGGAGGGAGGGGGGGGAAGTCCGCCCCGGGCGGCACTTTGAACCTTTTTGAACTTTTGCAGTTAATTCTAAAATACAGTCTCGAGAATCCCAAATATTGTAATACCACTGCGAATTTTCCTCACAGTTGCTGCAAGCGTTGCTAGTTGTGAGAGGAGTTTTTCTAAATAAAATTGATTAAGAATTACCTACATTACTATGAAATAGACTTCGCCAATGTCATAGGCGATTTTGCTAACAGAAAAGCAAGAAAAATAACATTTTTGAATGTTGAAATTAAAGTTTTACTTCAAAAATAAACACTGTGATTTAATTTATTTCCCTATACGTCGTTTTGACCTTTTGTAGTATTTTTGGTGTGTATTGAGAGGGGCGGCAAACTCAGGGACCCCCCCAAAAAAGCTCTAGCTACACCACTGTTAGAAAAACATAAAAATTAAGATACACAAGTAACAAATATCTTGAACGAGGAATGTGGATTGTAAAGTTTTATTATTATTATTATTATTATTATTATTATTATTATTATTATTATTCGGGGTGAACAAGTTCCATCTGGGCTTATATAGCTAGTCATACATTCTATTCGCCTATTTTCATTTTGGCGGGAAACTGCATCTACAGCATCTTTATCCTTTATATAATTTTAGTATCTTTATCTTTTAACTTGTGGAATGAAATCTGTTTTTATGTTTACACTTTGTCCTTTACGTAAGCCCATAGAGGGAGAGAATAACGCTATAATGTAAAGTCTTGACTTTGACATAGTTAGGACTATGATTCATCTGTATTTTGAAAGTTCTCTGACTTTCTGCAAGATGACGTTGTCCTCATGATTGTCACTTTAAATTGATGACACTACGTCTTGATATCATCAGATAGAATCACCAGATTTTTTGTCGTACATAAAAATATTACACACCGTACCTAAAACGCGAATATTTTTGAAACCGAATTGTTGGTGCATAACCACAGCACCAACATCAAAACTAATAAAAACTGTAATATTTGTAACTACCCTGTGTATGTTTCATGTGGAAATGAATTACAAATAGAATTACAGATGTGATAGAACAGTATAAGAATATAATGGCCGAGTAACTAAACACATCTATCCAATTACAGCTCCAGTAGATTCAGATATCTAATGATAGAGAACTAAAATATTTATAATAAGGTCTTGTAATCGTTTAGTATGCAACTGTAATTTCAAGTTCCCATTTGTGCTTCATCTGTTTGCGAAATAACAATTTCGCAAACAGAAATAACAAGCTTTACAACTTTTTTTGTGAATGGGTGGGATTCGCATAAAATGATTGTTAAAAGTAATTTAAAAAACTAAAAATTATTAAAAATGAGTAAACGTTATGTGATAAAGATATCATAATTAGCATACGCCTTTATCCAGATTATTTTTAACGTCTTGTAGTTGAAATCATGAATAAATCAACCTACTTATGAAATGTCGAGAACTTCTCTTAGTATTCAAATTCAAATGAGTTCTTGGAGGATTTATTTGAGAATGGGCAGGAGAATAAGAAGTTTATACCCCCCCCCCCTCTCTGTTTTGCCACATCAATATGATATCGATGTTTTTAAAAGTTTTTAATATGAAGTATGCTTTTTATTGTCTAGTTAGAATCTTTTGAATGGTATGAAAAACAAGATTGTGTTCCTCATAAAATACGTTTAGCTTCTCTCTGACTCAAGCTTGTGCTGTTGTTTCGCCACATTTTGGCAGTGAAATTATCACAAAAATAATTGCGGTATTGTTCTCCTGATGTTTAATAGGGTCATTGGTTAGAGATTCTGTCCACTCTTTCATGGCTATTTTGCAAGATTCCTTAAAATTTGGATATCTCCTGGTAAAAATAATGGTGTATTATACTTATCTTGCAAATTTCCTACCGATCTACCCGGATTTATTCCTGGCATCCAAAATACAGTGTATGCAGTTGTTTTAATTAATTTATAGTGTAGTCATAAAGATATCAGAAGAGCCTTATACTGAAGAACTCAAGTGACTTTGGACGTGGCACTCCCATAGGATGCTATCTTTGCAACAATTCAGTTTGTAGAATTTCTGCTCTGCTGCAGCTTCCACGATCAACTGCTATTGTCTAGTGCAGCGTTTCTCAACCTTTCCAAGCCGAAGGACCAGTAAAATGCCTAAAGCAATTCCACGGACCACTAAGTTAAATTATTTTTTTTTAATTTATGTGGGGATTACCAACATTTACATATATATTTATAACATATACATATACATATTACATTTACATATTTACATACAACATTTTACATATACATAAACATTTACAAATACATATAGAAATAATTAAGTTGGAAGTAAACGATTAAAAGTGTATAATCACTGAACAAAGTTTTAATTTTTATTAAACAAATAAAGGTATCAGTTTCCGATTTGCTGTGGGCAAATAAATGGGTATATCAGCGCAGTCTCGCTGAAAACCCCATTCATCGGCCAACAGCAAGTTTTATGTTTTGTATGTTATCGCCATTCATCTGCCCACGCTCATTAAGCTCACCCCACAACAACATTTTTAGCACCGTTGGTACCATGGGGAAATAATGGGGTATGATACCGCTGATACCGCCCCGTCCCTCTGATACCTTCATTCATATGTCTGCTCACAACGACGACGTTTATCTTTAATCCCCATTAAGCTACCCACAGCAACTTTTATATTTTATGTTATCCCCATTCATCTACCCATACTCATGAAGCTACAACAACTTTTATCATCACGCACTCTGATTCGACCTGCGACATGTAAACTGTTCCATTCGCTAAGTGCATTGTGAGACGAGGGAAAGATGTTGTTCTTATCTTACTCCATTCATCATAATACTGAATACGAATTTAACATCCATGATATCCCCTGCATTTCACTCAGAACATCCCAAAGCCATTAATGCCCCCCCCCCTGCACACACACACACTTCCAGCCGATACGAATCACCTTATTTCCCTGAGGAATTTTCCATGACCATCAAAAAATTTAAGACATCCTGTTAGGTGAGGTCATTCCCGATATTTATAAACAGTCCAACCCACGATGTCAGTCGCAAAGTGTCATCCACGTGGTCGGGCGCATTTTCTCGCCAGCGACCGTATGCCGTATATACGGTATGCATGTGATTTGTACTAATCATGTTATGATGGTGGTTTTAATTATATCCGTCCTGTTTTATCCATAGGCACAACAGTGGTTATCGTAAATCTGGAAGATTCATTAATCGTGTGGTGGTTTTATTTATATCCCTTCTGTGGGCTGTTTGTATTCGTTAAGGTGTGATGTGTGTTTCTGTACAATCCATGACCATAAGGCTGTTTGTGTCTGCATACGATGGATTCGATGTGCTCGGCCGCATATTCCCGCAAGCCACTGTACGATATACGGAACTTCGCTAAACGGGAGGTGGGCAGCTATCCTCCTTGTCAGCAGAGCTGAGCCTCACCATGACATCACTTTGCGTAACTTTCCTTTCATCCCCGATTTTGGCCGATTTTGGAAATAGATTAATTCCAAAACCAGTAACTAGAATAATCGGAAATTGTAGTAAAATAAATAATACGATATAATTATATAGATAGCACACACACACACTACGACGATTTCTATATTTTGTTTTTATGTGAAGGAGCGATGAAAATCGTTTCTCGCAAAGATAGGTTGTAGAAAACTGCATGACGAATTTTCCGTGCTTCTTCAGATAATTCGGGAAATTCACTTCTCACTCAAGGCGAGATCCAGAATCGAGCCAAACCAGGATCACAGAATTGCATTTTAAGCCCACTGTCACTTGAAAGCTCAATTAACTGTTCTTTTTTTCGATAACTAAGGGTCGTTCTCGTGACTATAAGCCTGAAATAGATTTCAAACCCACAGAAATTTCTTATAAAAGTTATTCGGAAAACATGTTTCAAAATTCTGTTTCAGAGTTTGGAGGTAGTCACAAACTTTTTCCAGAAACTCAGAATGAACAAAAATATCATTTTCCACTAAAAAGGATTCCAATGTTGGAAAAGGTGCAAATTATCCGTCGTTTACATAACTAATGCATAACACCAGTTTTTTTTCTTCTCTCGAATGCCTTTATTTTGTCGTAGGCATCAAGAACAGTTAAAGAATTTCCCTTAAGGGAGAGATTTAGTTCATTTAATTTCGAAAAAAAAATGTCTGAAAGATAGAATAATGTTGATAACCATGTTTCCTCAACAAGGAGTGATGCAAAATCAGAATTACATTCATTTACAAATAACAAAACTTCGTGGCTTAATTGAAATGAGCTTGTTAGTACTTTGCCCCTGGAATGCCAGCGAATTTCAGAATGAAGCAAAAGTTGTATATATTCACTATCCATTTCATCCCAGAATACTGAAAATAACCAGTTATTTAGTGTTCGAACCTTAATAAAATTAACTAGCTTTACAACGTTGTATAGCACAGTTTTAAATTCTGGTGGCATTCCTTTGGACGCTAACACTTACCTATGTATGAAACAATATACCCAATTCATATCTGGAGCCATTTCCTTGACCATAGAAACAACCCCCAACTATGCCTGTCTGTAAGGGTGTGAGCTCCATCCGAACAGAAGCCCATACATTTTCCCCACTGGATCCCTTTGTGTATTATGTAATTATTGAGAGTGTGAAATATTTCTTCTCCAGTTGTTCGGGATGACAAAGTTCTACAAAAGAGAATATCGTCATGAATGTTGTTATCATGCGCATATCTTACGTAGCATATCAACTACGCATCATCTGTGGGTACACAACAACTGGGCGACGGAATAAAAGATCAAATATGCAATTCTATTCTGTTGGTCCATTACCAGGTAAATTTAAATAATATTTTTTTTGAGAAATGAGTTAAAAGAACGGTATAAACATAAAATTTGAAAAATCTCACTTATAATTAAGTTTATTTTTATTGCGTAGTATTACAAATTGTATAGAAGTTATATTGAAATTTCCCATACAAAATATGAGTCAGCTAGTTAATAAATATTTATATTATATATTTTTGTTTATATCATATATCAAAATTTGTAGGATCGTTTAAGAAAGAGATGGTTAAAAGAGTGGTCCGAAAATGATTTAAAAATGAAAAGGTATAATTGTACAGTATTAAAATAAAGAAAAAATATAGTTTTTATTTTAATTCATTTATTAATATTATTTTGTAATTAACAAACGTATTTACAAAAGCTACATAAATACAATAAAACAAAAAAGTATATGAAATTGAAGACAATTTTTTGAATTTATTAATTCATATTATAGTTATATGCAATACCACGTAAATATTCTATTATATTTTCCCTATCGTAATTAATAACTTTTTTCAAAATTCTTTGGTCAGCTTCGTGACGTCTACGTTTGTGCTCATGTTGAAAACCTGCTACTGCTCTTTCATAATCAACATCATATATTTTTTGAATTTTTTGTAGTCCATTTATAAAAATCCATAAATTTGGATGACTTGCGCTGCTGCCAAAGCTTAATTGCAGTTTTCGATGACAGGCTTCCGCAAAATTATTTGTGCTATCGCTTCCATTTATTGTTCTTTGATACACAGACCAAACGTTCGAGGGAAAAATCGGTGGAGCCTGGTTCTGTTATTCCTTAGACGACCTATGTATGTGTTCGTAAACCATTCTAAAATTGGTTCAAATTCATTGGATAAACGATTCTCAAGTTCAGAAATAGCGTAAATAATATCTTGTTCTGGAACGAAAGCAAGCGAAGTGATCATTTTTGAATTAAAAGCGAATTGCACATCAGAATTATATCTGATTAAAAGACTGCATGCAGCTAAATGCTTACGAAGATGTTGTACAAGATGAAAAAAGCAACCATTTATGTTAGCTTGTGTAAATACTATACGTAACGCTTGATGAATGGCAGTTTCAAAATCAACATTTATATTTTCGGGATCTAGTAATGGCCACATTTCATCTATCATATAAAATAATTTTGTGTATGCTTCAAGAGTCTTATTAGGTAATAAACATTGAAAACAGGACCTCCATCCTTTCTAGCCAAAATAACAAACATTTGAGCAAAAAGAGGGGGAGAAAGTAAAAATGTGCTATCCATAAATAATTCATTAATGCTTTGGCTCCACACTGCATGGCTTTCACGACCAAAAATTAATATTCTCATGGGGTCGACCTGTTCTGATCCAGAATCAGCCAATAAAAAACGTTCAAATTGTGATGGACTGAATTCATAATTTAAGTATTCTTCAGGAATAATTATTGTTTCCCTAGAATCAGGATTAATTGGGGCTTTTAAATTTTTTTAATCTTCTTCTTTGAATATTTCTGCACAGACTGCTATGATTTGGAAGCATTCCTCCTACCGCAGAAGAAACATTTTGTAGAACTTGAGTTCTGATTTGTGATGGGTTGCTCATTGTCGTATCCACTAATTTTTTGGCTGTTGTGCTAACTTCTTGCGTTATTACTCTGGCCGCATTTCCAGAACTGCTACCTGTTTTTCAGAAATTAGTGATCCATCACTGACACTTGTCCAGATTCTACCATTGCATCCTTTGTTTTTATTTTCACATCGCCAAAATTGAATTGAACCTTTCTTATCAATCTTGTCTTTACCCATTCCAAGCATATTTTTCCTTGTCTCTTTGACTTAATATTCTTGAATTATCCATTTTTGAAGAATAGAAACAAGAAATATAAATATAAAAATAAAATTAAAAAAACGTTTTCACGATTGATATAATTAAGAATTTTTTCAGTACTATTCGAAAAATAGTACTGAAAAAAAAGGTCTTAATTATATCAATAGTGAAATATTTCTATAGTTCTATATAATTGTACTTAGCAATTTGTTTCATTTGAGAGATAATCAAGAGTTTGAAATTTATTTAAATTAATTTAGATGTCACGTATACAATTTAGTATACGATTAAGATTATAAATTTTGAATACATACCTTTAGTTTACTGAAACTTGTTCTTTGCACGTGGTAACTGTAACGTTGACACAAATATCGGAAACGATGTAATAAACAAACAAACAACTAGGCTTACTGTTTAATAGAAGTCAAAATATCTTGCGAATGCATATTAAACTAAATAACCGCACACAAAACGCCCAAATGATAAATTGCCAAACAAGACACCTTACGCAGTGAAGCTCAGAAATAAAAATTATAAGCAAGATTTTTCAATTTTTTTGTTTATACCGTTCTTTTAACTCATTTTTACCTGGTAATAGATCAACAGAATAGAATTGCATATTTCATCTTTTATTCCGTCGCCCAATTGTCCGTCGCCCACTTGGCCATCGCCCAGTTGACCGTCGCCCAGTTGACCGTGTCCCTCATCTGTAACATCAGTAGTCTCGTCTATTTGTAACGCATAATAAGGACTCTTTCGATTAACTGAGATTCTACGTTAACTGTCATATCATTAATTCTGCTACCTACAGTGTTATTGAAAGAGGAGTGAAATCAACATCTTTTAGTAACTTGTTGCCAAACATAGTTTTTACCACATCTTTTATAGCTGGAAGTAGTAAATTTTCCCCGCTAGAATGAGGTTTTCCTGTTTTTGCTACGTGCAAACTTAAGAGATAGATGCTTCCAGTGTCTTGCTATTAATCGAACCCATGGCTGAAACTATATCTTTCCCATCATTTAATGTCACTAAGTGTCGCTGAAATTAACTTTTTTTTTCAATTTGCTTATTTTTCACATCACATTGCTTAGTTTCTAAATGTCGGAGTTTTGCAGGTTTCATGCACTCGTTCGACATCACTTCATAACACAAAACACATTGAGGTTTCTGTTCACTTTTATCTCCACACCAAGTAATCCTGAATTCCAAATATGAACTGTTATATTTCCTACTGTATTTTTTTCTTTGAACTGCTTGTTTCTTCTACTTTAATGGTATCAGATTTACTCGCCGTTACAACACGTGTATCACCAATAAGGTTAGCATCACCTGTTTCATTTGCTCTTCTTTTCAAAGTCCTAGTTCTAAGCCACTTTTCCATTATTAAAAAGCGTTTCGAAAAATATATAAATATATAAATACTGGGGTTAACTCACGACACACTTTGTCCAAGTATCTCTTAGCACTTCTGAATATATAATGAGCGTTAGTTGAAGGAGGAAAACCTTCAATAATAAAAATCAATAAACAACAAGCAATTGGTTGAAATTGGATAACACGTGTTCACTTCAAATCTGACAAAATAGCAAGGGAAGGCGGAAGCAATAAAACTATATTGTTGTTCACTTAACCCCTCTTAATATTCGTCATTCTGGCATTACAAATTATTGTAGTGCCAGAATGACGAGTAATAAAAGAGGGGTGAAGTGAACAACAATATAGTTTTATTGTTTCCACCTTTGAACATTCTGACGCTATTTGTTGTTTTTTAAAGTCTCCATTTGATTTCAATAATTTTTACTTTATTATTTTAATTTGTTTGGATAACTAAAAAATATATATTTATTTAAGTAATTTAAATCTGCCTGCGGAACACTTGTCTCATCGTCGCGGACCACAGGTTGAGAAACACTGGTCTAGTGGAACCGCATAGGAGCAGCAAAATCGCGACCTGGTAGACCACATAAAATCATAAAAGTACTAAAGCGCACGTCGCTAAAAAATCGCCTGTCTTCGGTTGAAACATTCATAACGAGTTCCGAATGCCTCTGCAAGCAATTCGAGGACCACAAGTGTTCGTCAGGAGCTGAAGACCATTGGTTTCCAAGTCAGCGCAGCCGCACACAAGCCTAACATCACCAAGAATAACGACAAGCATCTGGTGGTATGGTTTAAAGCCGTGTTCCACTGATACCAGGAGAATGATACCCGTCCGAATGTGTTGTGTCAACTGTGAAGTTTGGTGGAGGAGACATCATTGTCTGGAGTTGTTTTTCATGGTTAGGGCTGGAACCACTAGTTCCAGTGGTGGGAAGGCTTAACGCTGCGGCGCATCATGATATTCTAGAGAATTCTGTGCTTCCAACACTTTGTGGCATCCGAAAGGGCCTTCACAGGTTGGTGAAGGCTTTTTCCTGTGTGGACGCAAATGTTCCGTCCATAAAGCGACGTCTACGCAGGAATGGTTTGATGAGATGGATGTTTAAGAACTTGACTGGCCTGCACAATCCCATCGAAAACCCGATGGATGAATTGGCACGCCGATTGCAAGCCAGATTAAATCACTCAACATCAGTGATCTACAACACTAATTAGTAAATTAGTGAGTAATTTACTAATGGAATTTACTAATGTAAATAGTGAGTAATAGAATTTCCTTCCATTCTTCTGGACTCAGCAACTACCAAAATCTAGTCGATAGTCTTCTCTGGAGATTGAAGCTGTTATAGCAGCAAAGGGTGGTGTCTAAGTCCCTTCATATTAGAGTGAGAGTTAGGATGAGCAGGTCTTCGGATATTCTTGATCAGATAGTACATATTTCATCCTTGGTATCTTTCATTGAACTTGAAAAGTTGGACGATGCCTTGAAAGATAAAAGTTAAGCAATTTACACCGCTGTTGAGATTGGTAATAGTTTATTTCAAGAAGAGTTAAGAAAAAGTTTTGGGAATTTTTTTCGTGATATAGTTTTTATGTACTGCTTCTTGCTGTAAGTTCTCGAGCAGTTACAGATGACTCATTAACCACAACCTTTTGTGCATTTTATCGAAAGACATAATTGCCACATCATTTCTTGTACATTTCTCACTTATAGAATATCTTTTATTAATAGTGTAATCTTTTGTGCTGAGTTTTTCTATCGTTCCTTAGATGATGATTCTTAAATCAATGCTTTTTTTTCTTGAAGATTGTTTCTGAACCAAACTTCTTACTGTAGATTCGCATCAACACTCACATTATTTACATATTAAGTAACTGAGTAAATTGAAAAACAAAACAACATTCGTATTTATTCTACTTGCATTAACACTTCAGAAATGAGAAACCATTCGCTCATAATAGTCTATCGTATTTTTAGCAGCTTTTTGTTAATACTCGGATTTTTCCACCTCTGTCACGAGGAACTTGTTTGTATGGCGCAATTATCTAAAACAAAAACGTCGAATGGCTGAGTAAGTTCATAAAACTAATGCGCTTAATCATTAGCTGAGGATGAATCGTTTGCAATTCGTGAAGGAAAAGGAAAAACTCGAATTAATACAGAACATTAAGCCAGGAAAAAAATTCGAAGAATGCATAGGCTTCTTAGATGTAAGAAGTCCGGTAGTTATATTTAAGCGCACGACTTTAAGGCAGTATTGGATCAAATAAGAGGATGACTCTTAGATAAGGATTTTTAAATTGCTGCTGTCTGTTCCCAATTCCTGGCATCGATCTATTTCTCTCTTATTGGCTTCGTGTCGAAGTAGCTAATTTGAGTTTAATTGATGGATAATAATGATTATTAAATGCGAATTAAGTTTTCCATCTTTAATAGTCTATCGCCGACCTAAATTGGAATTGATCAGTGCCGTTGCAATTGGCACATGTAAAAACAACCGAAATATCAAACAAGAAACTAATAAGAATTAAATTATGCGAGGTTTCTTTAAGCTAATTGATTTCTTCTTTATATGACTTAATTTTGTTTCCTTGGGCATTATTTTGATGTCCTTGACGGTATTTATTTGTCATCTCTCTCGTTTCGTTGTGGGTTTAAATGTATGAATTACAAACCATAGAAGAAGTAGAACATTTCAGCTACTTATGCATAATTTTTAGCGAAGACAGCAAATTAAATATGGAAATCGACAACAGAATTAGCAAGGCTCATATGGTAGGGAGTCGATTAAATAAATTTATATGGAATAAGAGAAAAATAGAAAAATTAGCGAAAAGACTAAATTAGATGCTTAGAGACAGAATTTAAATCAATTTTAATTTGTGAATCCGAGAGCTGGGTTAAAATGAAAACATTTCATCTTGTTAATAAGACTGCATACCACAGATATGAGATTCTGAGAACAATTAGGGGAATAAACAGATGGCATGAATAGCACAGAAGGGAACTTGACATTGCTAGAATTCAAGAATGTGTGAGTGGAACTTAATCTCAGGTGGTATGGTAACTTAAACAGAATGTTTCCTCTATAGAAAAGACCTATAGGAAGACCAAGACTTCAGTAGACTAATGTAAAAAGAAGTGCTTTAGAAGACGTAAATATAATATCTGACAATGTTGGAGTCCTAACAGATAACAGATTAATCTGATCTTAGGAAATTAGCAGCAATGGTTTTTATGTTGTACTATCACATCATGGTGTACATCCTTGGCACGTGCATATCAGGAATGATGATGATTAGAAGGGAAACTGTTTCAAGATGTAGTAGAAGAAATGAAAAGAGGAAGAAAAAATAGTTCTGCAAATTTAGATACACATCGTGAAGAGATGTCGAGTAGATGCTGCATTTTTAACCGATTTAGAAAACAGTGGGTTTATCGATGCCAATTCTGATGAATAATGACTGCGGAAATATTTTTATAAAATTGGGGACGACATAAAAGATACAATAACGGGTTGTAGTTTACTAAATCGTACACGTGAAGGAGTGTATCATCCAGTTCTACGATATTACATCCCACATACCGGACTAATTAGAGGTGCACCTGTCAGGATGATGGCAAAAAAGGTTATTCTCTAGTTGGTGTTGACGCTTTCTAAACCAATATTAGGTTCTGTCCAATATAGTATCTATCACTGGGTGTACGCTATAACTATTTTAATGTTGTATCCTGGATCCAAATAAGAAATGTCCAGTCTCTCCGTGTCTGACGTAATTGTAAAAACTTCACTCATAACGTTGCTGGAAGAAATGGGATTATCCAATTCCAGAGATTCGGCAAATGTGATCTTTACTCTGGAAGCCAGACATGATTTGGGCTACTTTGGGCAGTGGTATTATACCAGGCAATGCAACTCATCAACTGCTCATCTATTAGGCATACCCTTCTCCTGACTCATAGTGTGGATGATGCCTAGTAGCACATAGGCTAGACCTTTCCTCTGAGGAGTTTGTACGTCTCCATTTGACTCCTACTACTTCCCTCCGGTGATGATTTGATGGTGCGATGCTGTATATACTCTATGTATGATGGATGTACATAAAAAGTTCACATTATTACTAATGAAATATTTTCCTTCAGAATACTGTGTATTATTGTGCTATCTGTTAGGACTAGAATACCGTATTGACGGTTGTATTGAATGTTGGCTAATTCAGGCACTTCTATATGAATCCACCTAAATCTTGGTCATCATTCATCTCGGTATACCTTGTGTCTTCTTCTCTATTATTTAAGCAACTATTTTACTTTTAACCCAGCTCTTAGATCCGTATTGGATCTTGTATACAACAGTTACTTTAGTGTTTTGCCTAATTTGCTAATTTTCTGCTATCTATTTCCATATTTAATTTGACATCCCTACTAAAAACTTACCTCAAATAAATAGCTAAAATGTTTACTTGCTCTATAGGTCTCCCATTCGTGATACAGATGATTTTTCAACGTTCTGGCCTATTTTCATAGTCTTGGTATTTTTATTGCCAATTTTCATGCCAAGTTTTTGTTTCAGCAGTTCAATTTAGTTAAGGACTCCTTCACATCCGTTGCATTTATTTAGGAGTATAACATCAGCTGCATAAAGTGAAGAATTGATATTATTATTATTATTACTTGACACATCCAATGAGTCAAGGGCTCATCATGGGGCACACTACTCCAATGAACACAATTCATTAGTTCTCCTTAATCCTCCAACTAAACAACTAACATCAACACACAACGCCATCTACCGACCATCACAACTAATAGTATTTTTTGTCTGTTTATTGTGTACATTCTCTTGGCCAATTTCTATTGATTCGAACCTCTCCAATTTTGATACCAGGTTGATAGTAATGGACAAAAAATGGAAACATTGAACTGTCGGGTGACGTTATCGGTAGTTGCAATACAGCGTCTACGATGCACCAAACACAGATGCAGTTGATACGCAAATGTACTCCCGACATTCCTAGGAATGTATATAAAGGGACACTGAGGCCTGTATCCGTTTATTGCATGTTAGAATGGAAACCAAAGAGGATTTCAGTGACTTTGAAAGGGGCGTGATTGTTCGAGCCAGACTGGCAGGTGCATCTGTGACCAGAACAACTGAAATTGCATGTTAGTCGTGGAACAGTCTCTAAGGTTATGTCAGCATGGCAGTCGACAGGACAAATCATCAGCGAAATGCAATAGTGGACAAAAGTGTTTACTGAAATAGATGGATTGAATCATTATGGTTGCCTTACACAAGCCTTTTATCCCTCCCGTCAACGCACGTCGTCGCGTCCATTGGTGCGAAGAACACAGCCAGTGGACTACACAACAGTGGAGGGATGTGATGTGGTCCGAATCTAAGTTCATACTTTTTGCTGTAAACGTACGAATACGTGTATGATGGCGTCAGCCGAAGGAAACTTACCAGCCAGAGTGGAAAACGGAAGCTTGTTTAAAACTGTGAAAGGTTTTGGTGGTTCCGTAATGATCTGGTGCGCATACTCATGGCATCGTTTGGGTCCACTTGTTGTATTGGAACGCAAAGGGGATGCTGCGCGTTATCTTGCAATCATAAGTGATCATCTTCATCCCATGTTGACACACTTTTCTCCTACACAGCCAGCCACGTTTCAACAGAATAATGCTCCCATTCATCGAGTGAATGTGGTCACCCAGTGGTTTGCTGCACAAGACGTGAGGGGGGGGGGGGGGGCTGTCCGCCATGGTAATCACAATCGCCAGACTTAAATCCTATAGAAAACATTTTGGAGCGAGCTCTCAGGCAACGTCTCCCACCTCCAAAGAACAAAGGCGAATTGATCCAGTTTCTGTCGGACGAATGGTATAAAATTCTTCCTTTTGAATTCCAAGTACTGACAGTCTTCCCCTCGAAGAATACAAGCTGTACTAGACGCACACGGCGGATCAACCTCATAATAAACGAAACGTGTCACTGTTTCAATTTTTTTTGTCTATTACCTGTAGATGATGAACAGCAGCGAGACCTGATTTTTCATTAAAACGGTCTTTCTCCACATCCCTCAGTTCTAAATTTTGACTTACAACTCAAATAAAGACCATGCATTGCTCAACACAAGGTCCAGTTTACACTATATAATTGGTGTTTAGAACAGGTTTTCTCTAGGTCAAATCTAAAGTACTGACCACATTATATTTCAGTGATTCCTCAATTGTTTGTCTTAACGTGTACTTTTGATCCTGACAGTATTGTTTAGCATGTACCTACCTTGTTTTCCAAGATTCCCATCTAGTTATCTTTGACTCTTCTCGTAGATGCTTGCATAAATCTTACCCTGAACAATTAGCACAGAAATGTCTCTGTAATTCATACATTCGGTTTTATCTTCCTTTTTATAGATGGGTACTTTGACAGCTGTATTCCACCTTCTCATATTTATCTTTCATTTTCTTACCAATCTTTACATGACTTGTTTTATTTAGTGTGTCACTCACTGCATCTTCTGGGTTGAAGAGCAATTCTTGTTTTCAAACTCCTGTATTTTTTTTTCTTGAATAATATTTTAATCCATTGTTTGCCTCTGAAATTTGCTTGGTTTGGATAATTAAAAAAACATCTCTTCCACATATTTGTTTTAAATATTCAATTTTATTCCGTTCGAAACTAAATAGTGATCACTTCCTGTTTCAAATCCCCTTTAGATTTTGTCCTGAACCAGTGGGAAAACATCACTATCAACAATATCTTTTATGTCATCATCTTATCATCTTATGTCTTCTTTCAATGTGAATTTGTGCACATCTTTGTGTTAGTAATAACCAGTTAATGCCCTGAGCAGAAATCCAGCAAGTATTCGCCATTATTATTAGCTTTGCTCTTTTCTCTTGGTTTTTCCAAAAGATTTTTATATGCTGGTATCCATTTCCTACTCAGTTGCCTAAATCTTCAAAAGCGACCAACTTTTAATTTTTCTTCGTGTGAACTGCCTTGTCTAGTGACTCGAAAAATTCTCCCACTTCTTTCTTGTTGATGTACACCCTCTGTCCAAAAAGAAAGCGAACTTTTTGAAAATAGAAGAAACTAGTGGCGCCACTTGTTGCATCTTTTTGTTGTCGAAAGCGGCAACCTTCATTAGTGTTGTGTCAACTGTTTATGACATTTGTTTCATTAGAAGCCGAGTTATAGTACCAAGACTGACAACGTGTTTTTACGAACGGTCGGAAAATGAGTTTCAAATAGAGAGCTGCGATTGACTTTTATGTTAAACTTGGTAAACGTTTTACCAAAACGCATCAAATGCTTCAATTTGATGCGTTTTGCCGTTTTCCATGAAAAACCGGGTCGTCCAAAAACTGGACTGAGCGAAGTTAACATCCAAAAAAGTGCGTGATTTCATCAAAGAAAACCCAGAATCGTCTTTGAGATTGATTGAAGATTGAGGATTCCAAAATCAACTGTGCACAACATTTTGACGATAAATTGAATTTGCGATTTGTTCCCCACAAGCTGACGGACGACCAAAAAATGTATCGAATTGAACACTGCAAGGACCTCATTAAAACCGCTCGTAAGGACTCAAACTTCCCAGAAAGGATCGTTACTGGTGACGAAACGTGTGTTTTGATCATGAGCCAGAAACAAATCGCCAGAGTGCTGAGTGGAGACCACCAGAAGAGGGGCATCCGAAAAAAAGCCGCTTGGAGAAGTCAAAAGTAGAGACCTACAATGCTGATTTGTGTCTACGATTCCAAGGGCATTATCCACAAAGAATTCGTTCCGCCTGGCCAAACGGTCAATGGTGAGTTTCATCCCGAAGTTTTGAAGCGATTGATAGCGAGAATTCGTCGCGTACGGCATGAATATCGTGCCGACCGACCGTTCGTAAAAACACGCTGTCACTCTTGGCACTATAACTCGGCTTTTAATGAAACAAATGTTCATAAACAATTGACACAGCACTAATGAAGGCTGCCGCTTTCGATAACAAAAAGATACAACAGGTGGCGCCACTAGTTTCTTCTATTTTCGAAACGTTCGGTTTGTTTTTGGACAGAGGGTGTATTATTGTTATTGTTATTATTATTATTAGAGGACTCATGATGGGAGTTTCACTCTGAATCATAAATTTTCTCCTAAACGTTCATACCTCCACTGTATTCCATAAATCTACCATTCTTCATCCAGAGAATCTTCTGTCTCTCCCTTGCTCATCACTCCTGTATACAACTATAGCTGATACCTGTTTAGACATGATGGACTGAATGGATCTGTGGTTCTTTTTTGTTTGTGGGGTCTACAGAAGAGAATCGTTGTTTTAGAGCTGATTATTCAGCATTTGGCTCGGCCATTGTGGGCTGTTGGCGGTGAATTTTAAAAACTTAACCTGTTCGATGTGGTTTGGGAGAAGTTTCTTAAAACTTTGGATATTAGTGAGGCTTGGGTTCGTTAATGCTGAGCTTCTGGCGGTTAGTTTAAGACTTAACTGTATGGTTTTGAGATGCCTGTGTTTGTAGGATCCTATTCGCTGCAGTCTACAACTAGGAGATGAATAGGTCAGGGTGGCTGGAAAATTTTGGATTATCTATATTGTTAATGGTACCGCAGTGCTATTTGTGCATTAACATCGATTTGTTATTTTTTTTTGCATTGTTCACTACTGTTCTTGTTCCAAAATTGTCATAGGGAACGGACTATTATTGCAGCGTCGTCTGTGTATGGTTGCAGTTGTGCAGGAGATGTCCCCCGCATAAAGGGCAAAGAGCACAGGCGATAGCAGGGTACACTGGGGGACGCCTTCTGTGATTTTGCGTTTGGATGGTCTGATTCCCTGAAGCTTAACTCGAAATTTTAACAGGCATCTGAGGTAGGATGTGATGAATTTTGACCAGTTCTAACGAGAATTTGGCCACCAAGAGTTTGAAGAGAAGGCCGTTGTGCTATATATTTTCAGAATGCTTTGACAACGTCCAGGAAGATTGTAACTATGTGCCGCCTCCAGTTCTATCATACGCTTATGTGTTCCACGCACTCTGAGAACCTGTTTATCGTTGGAGTAATTCTACAGGAATCCAGGAAGCTCATCGGGGATGACATTTAATTATTTCCTGACTCTACACTGCAGTCTCCTTAATGATACTCTCTCTGATATTTTTCTTAGGTAGGAGAGAAGGCATCTGTCCAGTATTGGGCGATAGTTTAGGAGAACTTTACTGCTTTTTCTGATTTTAGGATTATCTCACCTACTCTCCACCATTGTGGGAAGTAGTAGAATCTTAACATTGCGCTGATGATAAGCATTGCATTACTGCCTTGTGCTGGAGGCGTCTGATCATTTTTTTACAGAATCCCATCTGGGCCTCATGCTGCTTTTCTGTTCTTAAGTTTTGTGATGATATCCCACACTTCAGCGGGAGATGTCAGATGGACGGATGGATGGAATTTTGATCTGTGCATTTTAGCGTACAACGTACCTGGGCATGTATTTTACTAATAATGTCCAGAACTGTGTTCATGTAGTTTGGATACACTGGTTCTCTAGGCTATCAACAAAAGTTTCAACTTTGTTCTCTTCGTGGTAAACCAGATCGAGTTTGCCGTGGATCGGTTAGAAGGTTTTACGATCTCTTTGTGCATAAAACTCTGATAATTTTCCAGAGCGTGTAATCTTTCTGTTTTTAAAGTTTAAAGTTTCGTCTGGAAGTTTTTAAGTCCATATCAAGAAACATTCGTGGCTCCGATGAGCACTTGTTGGTGTTCTGAGGACCAGAGTTTGGTGTTGTTGGAAGCTGTGCTCTTTTCACGGGTGAGGATTTTAATCTCGTCCAGGAATCGCATGGGAGTTTTCGCGGGCACTTCAGGCGAGGCAGCTGCATGAACAGTTGTTATCTGCTTTTCCAGGCTCGAAATTGAGGAATCGATTTCTTCCTTTGAATCGATGGTTGAAACAGGACCGATGGTTTCTTCCAGTGCCGCTTTCAGTTTTTATCCAGTTAACCGTTGAGAACTGATCTGGGGAAGTTTTCGTGTTCTGAGTAACATAGTTAGAGCTTAGGTTGTCCTTCGCATTTATTTGGTATTGATGCGCGATATTTTGGAGTATCACTAAGTGATGGACATTGGAAGTCCTGCAGGCTGTAGTGTGTGAGTTCTGGAAGTCCTACTATCACACTATTCCTGGTGGCGGAAGAGTCTTTCAGAGATCTATTTCGCTTTGTGAATCACTGTTCCAATTTGCATACTTGATTTGCATCTAGGGCGCTGTTTGGAGTAACTGTTTTTTTTTTTTTTTTTTAAGATTATATACGGAGTATATTTTCAAGAGATGGACCTGTATTTCAGGTTTGGGTCTCAAGGGCTCCATAAATGGTCCATTGTTTTATTCCTCCATTTGAAAAATCTTCTAGTATTCAATGCAGTAAATGCCTTTCAATATTTTATCTCTCAATCATATCGTCGGTTCTGTCTTTCATCTACTAAACTCTACAGATTAAGCAGAAGTGTACACATTGAAGGAAGGCCCTTGAAATTTTGGGGGATCCTTCTTTCTTAAGGGTTCCCAAAATTTGAGGGCATCCGATAAGGAAGTGTTCTAAAAATGTCGCCGTAACAAATGTTTGTATTCTAAACGTGTATCTTTCTTATCTTTTCAACGTAAGAAAAACTATAATTACAAACAAAGAAACATTAGGAAGTAAATAGGCTTATACTTTCACATCGAAGAAATTTCGTGTTTGTCTAAGTTTAAAAATACTTAAATAATTGAGTATATTAGTAAATGAATTACAATTGGATATTAGATTGATTTATGGTTAAACATTTTTGTTTACACACAATTCACTTACACTTATTTGATACACTTAATTTGTATGAATTCAATTAATAATATTTTTATATAATGTGGAAACTACAATAATGTATTAATATTTTATTGATTGCTATATAACGGAAAAAGTCCTCTTTGCAATTAATTAATCATATAAAATCATCCATCTTCCTCAAACATATATCTTAATCTCGAACAGACTCGACGTTCTTCTTACAGAAAGGCCATACAATCTTCCTTTATGTCATTTGTTTGCATTCTCTTGCCGACGTTCTATACCTCGGATATAATTTTTGTTGTTGTCCGCCTTTGTAGTACATTTCTTTATCCTCTCGACATCCAGGTAACTATATTTGAGCACAACAGTCCACGTGCGCACTTAATAGGACCATAAGGCTTGTGATCTGATCACACAATGGAACCACCTCACTATGGATTGTCTTTTACACCTTTTAAATGAGTCCCTGTAAAGTTCCAGTTCCTTTTCATGTTTACTCCAATATTATTGCCTTTCTCTGCTTATTCCAATACAATCCCAGTAATACAATACACAGTCGTCATGTAAATTCAAAAGTCCAAAACCTCACAATTACATTTACCTGTGATTTCTACTTATTTGCCTCCCTTTCCATCTCATTCAGAAATCCTCCGAAGAACTACAACTATTAATGTCATTTTCGATATCCCTCTTCAGTTTTTCATCGTTTGCGAACACCCAAATATCTTCCCGTAAATAATTTCCCTTGGTTAGTGAAACGAGAGATACAATAAATAAAAATATTTAGTTTTTGGCTCCTCCGAGTATTTTCAATACTTGGAGGAGCGAAAAACATTCAAACATTCTTACAGCAGAATTAGATTTCTTTGTGCAAATTATTTTGAGATTCTCAGAGAGCATTGTGGACATTAGTTTCAGAAGTGGTATTGTCATGGAAGATCATGAGTTGATAATGTACAATTATTGTTGAGAAAGAAGGCTTTGTAAAGGTTGAGAATTACAGAAGACAGTTTTAAAAATTATAGGCTTTAATTTCTGTACGATTATTATAATCGAATATGAACTCCAGATTTTATTTCAGTTTTTTAAATTCTAAACATGTTCGGATACTTCCGTTTTTAACTGAATATGCTTAGAATCTTTTCCATATTTCATTTTTATCATTAAGCCTACATGATGTGCAAAGAAAACAAGTAGTGCCTTGACTTATACACATCTTTCTGCGCAGAATTTTAAATAAACACAACAGTAAAGGAGAGTTATGTTAGCTTTCATGTACTTTGAACTTTCACTTGGATGAACCTTTATTTTGTGGCGTTTTTCTATACTTTACTCTTCAGAATGGCATCGTATAATTTGATAAACTGAGAAAAAAAAATAGTTGGAAAGTTCATCCTAGACTCGCGCTTGTGACAACTAATTTTTCCACTTTTCCTAAGGAAATATTTTAAAATTATGAAAACATTTCCTAGAAACTGAAATCGTTGTCTCGTTTCGCTGAACAAGCAAATTGTGACAAGCAAAACTAATAAGAACAAAGTTATTAAGGAAAAGAATCGTGCAAACTGTGTCTAAAAGATTATACAAGACGGAAGTTGAAGTGAAAAGTATAGCTTTAGGCAAGCGGAATCATATAGTAGGAATAAAGTATGTACCTAATACCATGAAAATTCAATTTTGGAGGAATAAGATCAACAACAGTAAAATAATACAGCAAAACAGTTTAGAAACACTGCAGCAAAATAGTTTTTTATTCAACATAACATGGGACATAGTTTCATTGTTTATATCGTCCACAGTCATCTGTACATAAATTTAATACATGTAGTATATAAAATCGTCATTCACTATCAGGGAATTATTCACCATCAGGGAAGAGTAGAAAGAAAAATAGGAAACATCGATAAACTAGGAAAAACAGTAAATACACGTAATAGATATTATCAAAAAGTGTAAAAAAATAAAGTAAAAATAGGTACGTATATACATGGGGAAAGAGAGACGGGGAGAAAATGAACGCCAAAGAAAAACATTAAATTTTAAAAAAAAGAATGAAGAAATGTGTTTTCAGAGGAAGAAAAGAAGTCTCGTGGATAAGAAAAAACATACAGGACAAAATAAATTTAAACAGTACAGAGAGAGAGAGAGAGAGAGAGAAAGCCGGTGCAGATGAAATAAAATCTAATTTATGCAAAATAGCTATACAGAAGCGATCCCGAAAGAAGAAAACACCCGAAGGCAGTAAAGAAGAGAGCATGAAATTGCTACAGACAGCAATAACAGCCTCCATATAAGTCGGGAGAAACTTTAAAAGATGATTGAAACAGCTGTGAGGTTCAGGGTTTTATATAATACGAAAATTTAGAAGTCAGAGAACATGGCTTTTCCTTAAATAAGACAATCGCCTTCGAACAAATTAACATTCTAAGAAATTAGTCTTCTGTATTTTCTTAGTAAAAATGAAAATCAAGTAATCTTTCAAAAAGAGATTTATTATTTACATCACGTAGATAGGAAAATAAATGACTGACGAACTGTCTTCTTATGGAAGCTGTTCGACTCCATAAGTTGGAACTTTTATTTCTTAATCTTGTAAAGCCAGTGATTGCTATCAAGAATTAATATTGTTATTCTTAAGGAGTGTGAACGCTTTAACAAAAAATATGTGATCTGATGAGGATCACATAGGATGAGAGATGTTCTGCAGTGCAGAACAAATTGAGAGACTGGTAATAAAAAAAAATAAAAAAAAAACTCCGTAACATGTGGATGCACAAAATATATTTTGTCACTTCTCGAAAGACTGTTTGTAAACATGAGTACATTTTAGAAAGGCGGATAGTTAAAGGAATAGATTATCTCGAAACCTGCGCTAGATACCAAACATGACATTTTTTTTGTAAGACATTCAACTTTCAGGTTACTACCGATTACACCGAAGCAACTAAGTCTTTGAGAACTGGGTATTATGTATCTTAGTTGAGTGTTTTTATCCAGTAACGGATTATGTTCCTTTGAGGCCATAGGCGCAATTTTGTTAAGGCCCTTTACATAAAAGTGTTTTTTATATTAAAAAGACAATAAAATCCTTAAATAATAACAAGTTAGAAATTTTCTAATATATATATATATATATATTAGAAAATAAATAAATAATAAATATAAACGTTCACTAAATTTTTAGAGGCATATTATCTTTTTGCTATGTAATATTTGAGGCCCATCGAGACGACTAGGTGCGCACCTAGTGCGCCTATGCCTATTGGATAATCCGCCGCTGTTTTTATCTGACAATCTGCATGGTTTGAAAATATAAAACTCCAGATTCCACAGTGGAAGGAGACCCTTCCACCTCTCTATCAGGAGCGAATGCTGGTCTTGAAATTCACGCTTGCTCTTGTTATCATTCAGGGAATGAGAGATGTGATTGAAGTCTGATTAGCGGAATAATGAATTACTGACCATTTAAAACTTTATATTTAGAAATTTATGTACATTTAATCCAAATACAACATTTATTTTAAAAAATGATATTCTATCTTTTTCAATTTAGCTACTTGAATACAAATTCTACCCTACGGTTCTTCTTTATGAACTGGTCAATAACATCGTCCTGCGATACACAACGCAAAGCTCGATTATTGCCACGCAAGTCTTAAGCTTGCGCGGCAATAAATATTGCTTCTTTCCCAATTAATGAGCTTGCGCAGCAAGCATAGCAAGCATGGAGAATTCGTCCCTGCTCTCTATGAAATAAAAATTTCCTCTGTATGTTTTGATTCTGCGGAGCATACAACTGATATGGTTGTAGGCCGTAGGGTTGTAGGTGTTTGTGAATCTGTCGTCGATGTTTAGTACTGACATAAGGCATTGCAGATGCATCTTGATCGTATAACCTTTTTATATTTCTAACTTCTAACTGTATCAATCCACCTAAATCTTGGTCTTCCACTCATTCTTTTCGGTACCATCTTTGCATCAAGCATAAACATTCTTCAGTGTTAATGTCAAGTTCCTTCTCTATATTTCCATGCACTATATCACCTTTTCACTCCCCTAATTTTTCACAGAGCTCTCATATCTGTGGTCTCTACCTTTTGATCAACTTTTATTATTATAATTATTATTTTAATTTCTAACCAAACTCGACAAGTCAACATCGGTTTAACCCTGTTCTGAGCACTGTTAGTTTAGTATTTCGACTAATTCTTTTTCTTATTCCATATATAACTATTCAACCGCCTCCCCATCCTATCGGATTTGCTAATTCTGTTGTTTGTTTCTATATTTAATTTGTCATCTTTACTAAAATTGTGCTTAAATAGATGAAATATTCTATTTGTTTATAGATTTTTCATTGAGAATATAGTTGAAGTATTCCATGTTTCTGTGTTATTGTTAATTTTCACGTTATATTTAACAGCAGCAGTTATTCAATTTAGTCGAGGAATTCTGAATTTTTTTACATCAACTTTACACGCGACACGAGAGGGCTCATGATTTATAATACAGCAGTGTTGTGTGTACAGCATATGGTTAGGGAAAGAGAAAGAAAGAAAGAGCAGGGTTTTGTATTAATTGGGGAAAAGGGTATGGGGAAGCTGTTCGAAAGAACGGAGATGGACTGAACGAATGAAGAGAATGAAAAGTTGAAGAAGTTGGTTCAATAAGTTAGGAATTGAACGTGTATAGATGCTGACAGCAGCTGCTCGTATTCGTACATGCTTAAAAGAACTCGGAAATATGGTGGGATGCTAGTTCAGTTGGACAGCGCCTTCGAAATCGATTGGGAAGAATCAGGAAGAGATGGTCATCTGTTAAGAACATACACACACACCGGCCACTGAATTAGAAACTTTAAGCCGTACGTAAGATGTACGCAACAGTCAATTACGCAATGTACACGAAAAATAGTTGGTCACGTGCGTCACCACATGTTCTAAGCAATTATTGAAGAATGCTACTGGTAAGTAATCGTTAACAAATGGGAAAATCAAAGGATCTTTCGAAGTTCGATAAAGGGCTTATTATGAGTGCCCGCATGGCTGGAGCCACGATTTTGAAAACAAAGAGTTCACTGATTTCTCAAAAGGTGAGATATCCAGGGTGTTTAATCAGTGGAAAAATAACCCACTTTCTTGTCTAAGAGGTGCTGTGGTCTTAAGATTGACTAGCATTTAATCAAGGCTATTTCCAACCCATATCTCACTGAAGTATGTGCAGGGAATTGAAGAAGATCATTGATTTATGCGAAGAACCGAAAGTTCGTCTACAGCAGTGTCAAGAACATCGTGACCGGACACTGGAAGACCCGAAAAAAAAAAGTTATTTCTTTCGGTGAATCACAATACACTTTGTTCTGTACCGACGGTCGGCAGAGTATTTGGAGGAAGCCCAATGAAGCAATGAACTCAGCTTGCATTGTAAACACAACTAAGGGTTGTGGAGGTGGTGTCATGGTGTGGGGCATGTTCTTTTGGTACGGAACGGGTTCCCTGATATTGCTGGAAGGTAGGGGTGTCCCCCCAAGGAATATCTGAACATTGGTGCCGATCAAGTCCCTCCTGCAATGTTGAATTTTTATCCAGCAGGTTACGGTTGTTTCTTGGACGACAATGTTACTGTCCATCGCGGAAGAATTTCTTCCACGATGGACAGTAGTTCAGCAATGGTTCGGCGAGTATGACAGCGACTTCCAGAATCTTCCCAGATGAAAAACAGATACGGGAGAAAAATCCTCTTCCATCAAATCTGAGCCGTTAAAGGACTGATACGACTACAACATACCAAGCGCTTGGTATGTTGTAGCCGTAGATGCAATCCAACATCCTGTGGAACCTATTCCAAACCGCATATGTGCTGTAATTCGAGCTAAAGGAGTCCCAATATGGTATTAAATAAAAGTTTCTAATTCAGTGAGCAGTATGTTTAGCTCTTTTCTGGTCACACTGGCGAATTCTGAGGAGGGTCGCGAGTCGTTCCAAATAAAAAAAAAATATATATTCTAAGATCGGCGGGTTTGAGATCTATCGTGTTAAGAGTTGAGCAGAAGAGAAGTATTGTTTAGAACTATAAAGAATTCCAAGCTTTTTAAACGCTGAAGAGATTATGGACGTAATGTGTTTGTGTCAGGATAGGCTAGATCAGTGTTTACCAAACTGTGGTCCACGAACCCCCGGGGGTCCGCGAGTAATTCAAAGAGGGTCCACGGGATAGTTTATTTTCATGAAACTTTATCTTATCATGTTGCTCACACCTGGCCTAATTGATATGTTCATATTCTTCCGAATATCTCCATTTATAACAGTATTTCATTGTCATAAATGACACATTTAGTGTGTTGTAAAATTGTAATTTATTACTTCACTTTATGATATGTAAAATATAAAATAATTTCCATTTTAGATTTTATGAGGGCCGCGATGAATTAACATTCGCTACAGGGAGTCCGCGACATCAAAAATGTGGGGAAACACGGGTCTAGATGTAAAAGTCAATCCAAGAAGAGAAAACTAATCTTAGTTGGATTATTATCAAAACTGAGAGAAAAGGAAATGTAAGTTTTTCCTCTGAGATTTAAGATAGGGTTTTGTTTGGGTGGCATTAAAATTCTCTACATTATCTTCACTCCACTTGAAAATGTCAAGAAGATCGAGATTGCTTTTTAAGACATTATAGAAGCTCTCTTAAGTCATTCAGTGGTGGAGTGTGGAGCGTGTGTTGTCATGAACGGAGCTATGGATAGGATGTTCAGGAGTTTAGAATGTTTAGGAGTATAGCATCATCTGCATGAAGTAAAAATTTAAGTTTTATATCTTCAATTCTGATAAGGTTGCACTAGTTTCTTACATAATGCGATCCAAATAGATGATGAATAAGAGTGAAGGCAGTATACACCTTGGTCATACAATGATCACATCAAACTGTCTTCCTTCAATTCTAAGTGCTAAGTTACAACTTAAATATAGGCTATGTATTGCTCTGTATAAATGTTCCGTTTATTCCATATAATTGTAGAGTTTCGAACATTTATTCTCTTGGCACCTCATCGAATGTCCTTTCCAGATCTACAAAAACTTAAATACGGATCCTTGTTATAATTCTATGATTTCTCAATTGCTCTTAAAGTACAATCTTGACAATCGCTATTTATCCTGAACTCAGATCTTTCTAACCGAAATTTCTCTTCCACAAGTTTGTTTTTTTTCTTAGCTCTTCTCAAGTATGATTGAATAAATCCTGGATACTGTACTTAGTAGAGAAATCCTCTGTAAATCTCACGTTCAGTTCTAATTTTCTCTTTTTCTTTTTTATAGACGGATATTATGAAAACTCTACTCCAATAATTTGGAATTCGACCTTCTGGCCAGGCTTCCTTGAATTATGCATTACAGCAACTATAAAAATTGTATACTTCCATACTTCAGCATGTGATTGTCTGTCAAAATACCAGTGGCTGTGATGGGCGGTAGATGGCGTTGGTGTAGATGATGATGGTAGTTGCAGTTCGTTGTAGTTGATTGATTGAGTGGTGGAAACAGAGTCGTAGTGTAGGTACCTCCATCGATGAGGCCCTTGGACTCCCTAGATAATAATAATAATAATAATAATAATAATAATAATAATAATAATAATAATAATAATAATAATTTCTGGTCGAATATCTTCTACTTCTGAATTTTCTGGATTCTGATGGCCTTTTCTACCTCAAGAATTGGATTTCTCTTGAATATTTTTTACCACAGTTTTTTCTTCTCTTGTTTCATTTACAGTCTTTCACAGTAATTACTCCTAACATATAGAAGAATATATTCAGTTTCATGGCACCTTTATCATCTCTGATATCTTGTACATTATTCTTTCCTCCGTTTCGAAACTTTTTCAATAGTCTCTCACAACATTTTGCCAACTGTCTTTTGATATTTATCTTGTACGTTCTTATCAATCTCTTTATGCTTTTTATTTACTAATTTTATACACATACACATACTGGCCACTGAATTAGAAAACTTTATGCAGATGTACGTGCAGATGTACGTAAACATCGTCACCACATCTTCTAGGCAACTATTTAAGAATGCGGCTGATCAGTAATCGTCAACAGTGTTGATCACAAAGGATCTTCACGAGTTAAATAAAGGGCTTATTGTGGATGCCCGTCTGACTGGAGCCACGATTTTGAAAATAGCAGAGCTGACTTGTTTCTCAAAAGGTGAGATATCCCGGGTGTTTAATCAGTGGAAAAATACCCAGATTGCTTGTCTGGGTATTTTTCCCAGAAATACCCAGACAAGACATACTGAGGCGTAACTGTTATCCTAAATCAGACTGTCAGGAACAGACCACCGCCATCTGAAAAGACTTATAGACAAACAGAACTTCTGAACTTCTTGTGTGTAGCAATTGACCTAAGCATTTAATGAAGGGTATTCCCCACTCATATCTCACCGAATTATGCGCCTAGAAATCGAAGAGGATCGGCATTGGCAGTCGCATGCCTATACGGAATCTATGGATGAATAAAAGTTTCTATCAGTGACCGATTTGTGTTGTATGGGAAAGACTGTTCCAAAAAGCAGAGGTGTAAGAAATGTAGGAGGATTGCTGAAAAATTGGTTTTATGAGTATGTAGATAAATTGTATGTGTGTTGTGTAAACTAGTAGGTGTTCGTGTCCGTACATGATTAGAGGAAAGTGGAGGAATGGTAATGAACAGTTGGGTGCAGCATTTCTCGTGGAAATACTCAGAGAAAAACTGAAAAAGAGGAATAGAGAGTACCGTCATCAGCAAAGCTGTGAATGGGATTGGATGTCACAGTGAGGAAATCGTTGATGTATAGCAGGAAGTGGGTAAACGAAAAGCTCTGGATACTCTAGCAATGACTGAAAAATCTGATGAAAGGAAACCATCCTACGACAACCGGCCAATGAACAGCCGGTGAGGAATCTGGCAGTCTGTTCACAAAGGAAAGGAGGAATATCAAAAGATGGCAGCTTGGTAAGATGGTGACGATGCCAGACTCATAGATGCTTTGGGAATCTCAAGAGCCACCACTTGAGTTTCTTTAATATCCATAACTTGTGTCCAAAGGTGGGTGAGGTTGGCTAGGAACTCTGCTACAGAACGAGAATGACGAAATCTCTGATGCTGATCACTAAGTAACTGGTAAGTTTCTAAGATGCGAAGTAATAGTCTGTTGACGAGTGTTTCCATTCTTGTTTAGATTATTAAAGTCAAAGAAATAGGGCTGTAGTCTGCTGATTGATTTTTATCTAACTTTTTGGGGCCGGCTGAGCTGTAGGATACATGTCAGATGAATGTCTTAAATACTGTGAGTGAGGTGGTAGATTTTTCTGAGTTAAGGAGTTAGCAATAACTTGGGTTGAAAAAAAGTTCTAAATCACTGATTTCCAAAACTTGACGAACATGTGGACCGGTTTATATTTTTATGCAGAGGCATTTCCCCCCCCCCAAAACGACCGGTCCGTGCAGAGGTTCGTACTTTGAGAAACTCTGTTATACAGCATATACTGAATATATAGTATAATTTATTGTGCAGGCTATCACGTGTTCATAATATGCGCACGCAGGCATGTACTGTATATAGTTTGCTGAATCATTCCGCAATGGTTCAGCAAACTGTTTCAGTATGGTTGAGATCAGGGCGCTATGGAAGGTCAAGTGTGGTGACATTCATGTCCACAAACCACGCAGTAGGAAAAATTGAATTGTCCAGAATGTTCAGATGCCTCTCCGAGTTCAATGTTCTTAGTACCCCAAAGAGTGGTGAGAGGCCAAATTTTTCATATTTAATTTGCCATTTATACAGGATATCATTTATACTTGACTGGCTTTATACAAGTCACAAAGGGGTTTAAACATTTAACTTTTTCAATTATTAATTATTTTTATTATTTTTTGTTATAATGAAGTACAGAAGCTGGAAATTGTTTATTAATTATGAAAAACCACATCATGTGAATGATTTCCATTTTCAATTTTTGATTCCATTTATAACAAGTTTCTAACTTGCGAGTTGCAAGAGCTGAATGAGCTGAAGTCTTGGGACAAACTTTGCCGCCGTCCTCTTCGTTTCCAAATCTTCCGATAGAGAATTTGATGCCAGGATCCTGTTTCCCAGGTTAGAACTCGAATAGTAATTCGCCGATTGTGGTTGAATTTTTTGGCGAACATGAGCTGCCAAATCATAGATGTAGGATGCTGATGGTCGTTCAGAGCAAGAGTCATCTTCAGTCAAAATGTGACCATCATTAAACCCTTTGAAGCACTCAAATGCCTTTGTGGTTGAAGGCATTATCTCCGAATGCAGTTTTAATAAAGCATTTGATGAGTTTCTGTAGAACTTTTGCAAGTCGAACGCAAACCGTGTATATGCGTTTTGCGTTAAACTTGCGTATATAAAAATGTCTACACGCTAAACATTTCACGTAAAACTTCTAAATTAAAACATGAACGGTATAATTCTTCATCCATAAAACGGCAATTCTTCTTTATATAAGCAATTTGTCATTTTTTCATTATAAGAGTATCTGTCATACCGTATCTTAAAAGAGTTGCCAAAATGTATTATAATGTCAATGCATCCACTGCATGTGGTAGTTCAAGAGTAAATTTTTCTTTTGTGAGTTATTTATTGTTCTTTTCTGGCTCTTGTTAGGAGTTCATTAAGGATTCTGAATGAGTCTCAATCCTTTTAATTCATTTCGAAGTTTGTTTGGTATTCTGAACGCACGCCTTCGTTTTATTCATTTGGAGCAAGTTGGCGATTTTTTATTCTGAGTTATACAGTAGACTCTCCGTAGCAAACTTACTCGAGGCTACAGGAACGTTTTTTTTCCATTTTTTAAATGAATAGTTTGTTACAGTTAACTTTAGGATAGCTTTGTGTCTCGTCGAGACTTTAGCTTGTTACAGTGAGCAAGTTTATTATAACGGTGTTTGCTATAATGAGAGTGGGTTATATTCGTTAAAGAGGATGATTCAAACAGGAAATTACTTGAACTATAATATAATCTAGACGTGTATGAGAACCGGTTTATCATCTCTAAACCACAACGCTTTCAATCAGATTGAAATTCATTCCAATGGCAAACGAATTCAACTAATAGTAATAATTCCTCACTGGATGGATGTAATTTAATAATTACATCCATCCAGTGAGATGCATAATCATTTCACTTTTAGTTTCTGTTTGATCACAATTGTGTCTGCAGTGCATACGTCAGTAATGGATGGAAGTTTCATAAATCCCCCCTCTCGAACTTTGAAACACAATTCGATAGCTTTCTTTGAGAACCGTAAATCTGTCACAGACATCGTGATAGTGATCGTGAAACGATGAAAGTATCGACAATCGAAAGTTGAACTCTGAATAATATCAGACTGTATTGTATATGAGACTGCTCGGGAGATTTCGTTTGTAATCATATTTGTACGCTCCAGTTGATTTTTCAGTATTATCTTTAAGATGAGTTTCGCTGATGAATTTTTCCCCTCCCAGATTTGATGAGAGGACTTTAATAGGACCTAACTGGGGCGTACTCTAGCTAGGTCCTATTATAGTGCTCCAGTTAGGGCTTCAATGAAAACTGTTTAATTATGATAGGAGTCTGTGGCTATAGAGGAAGGCTATTATGAAACTTTTATATGATTGTCTAACGACCATTCCCTTATTATTCACCTACTACACATATAATTTATATGAATATATTTTTCCAGTTGAAGTTTCGACCTCTTGTGCCCTTACAGGAGGAATATTTATGTATGTGTGGTCAATGGCTGGGTTTGCCTGTTTCTGAGGGACGAAAATCTCGAGTTTCCGGGATTACAAAACTCTTCGTCTCCATCCATCATATGAGACTGGATGAATCACTTTTAATTGAAAAGCCCTCATAAAAATTCCTTGTGTCATAAACGGGATTTGAACCCGAATCTTTCCAACCTAAGGGTTCACTCGAAACCAGCTGAGCAAGGAAGCAATAAATTCTATCCTCATGAACATTATTATTCGTATAATTTCGAGTCGTATCGTCAAATATGATACAGTCGAACACTCGAACCATCCAGAGATTTTCTGTTGTATATCCTAAATAACAAATTTTATTAACAAAAATAACAAAGTTTGACTACATAAGTAATTCTGAAAATATGAATTAATTTTGATATTTTCTGACTCATTTGTGCATAAATGCGGAATTTAGAAAAACAGCTGATGTTAACTGAATCTAATTTTTGTGTCTTAGGTGTTTCATCGTTTATTTTTTCGAAATTAATTATGAATTTAAGATTTTTAAATAGTGCATTAATTGTTAGTATTGATAACGTCTACCTTTAATATTAATGCAGTTGTCAATATTATCAGTCTGAAGTTGTATATATAATCGAATATCAATGAAGCGTTTACTTCATTTTATTATGTATTTTACCTTAATCGCTTCCTTCGTTCTAATTGCTTTGCTACGGTTTGTTTTCTTTAAAACAAAAAAATAGCAATTTTTATATCTGCAAATGCTAATTTTATGCTGAAATTGTTCAAGAGTCATTAGTATAATGGAGAGTAACTAAATCGTAATGAGCACAACTAGTTTAGGCTATCTACAAAGAAATGCTTCCAGCTCTAACCCATTATTTTCCAGTCCTCGTGATAAAGAGTGCAACGCAGTATGAGGAGGAGGGGGGGGATATGCATTAAAGACTTTATAATACCGCATCCAATATATGAAAAGCTAATTATCCTTGAATAGACTCATAATAATGATTCCGAAATAAATTTCACCCACGAGAACTCAGTGTTATTATTATTTTTCATATCAGGCAAGAAAGAAAAGAGCAAATTAGAAGGAAGTAGTTATTCTAATACAAAGTTGTTCCTGAAGTCAAAACGAATACCTCGAATATTTTGTTTGCGTGTGCGTAAATTGTCATATTCTTTATAAAAATGCTCTTTTGGGATTTATGCATTTGTTAACTTCAAAGTTTATGACATCTCTTTGCAAGTGCTTAGCCAAAGTCTAAAATACGTTTTGCACCGGCACTGCACAATAAATAGTTACATTAAGAGCACTGCAGAAAACATACATACATACATATATCTTCAAGGCCCACCTTTCCTAATTGGGTTGTGGGGGGGGGGGGGCAACAGCTGCAAGAGGAACTTCCAATGGTCACGATCCTCTGCAACCAAGCTCAGGTGTTCTGGTGGGATTCCCAAACGTGTCCACCCAAGGTTTTGAATATAATCTATCCAGCGGGTCCTTGGCCTTCCACGTGGCCTCCCACCCTCTGGCTTGGCAAAGAGGGCCTGCTGAGGAAGCCTCTCTTGTGGCATTCTGACCAAGTGCCCGTACCAACGTAACTGTGATCTCTCAACACGGAGAAGCAGCGGTTGAGTATTGAGGGTTTCCCGAATTGCAGAGCTTTGACTCAACTATTCTCCTGCACCGTCTTTCCAAGCACCTAGCATACACTTTCCCAGGCATGCTCAGCAGAGAGATGCCACGATAGTTACTGTAATCCTTCTGGTCTCCCTTCTTGAAGACTGGTATTATTATGCCTGTCTGCCATTGCTTTGGTGCTCGCCCAGATATCCAAGCAGCTTGAAACACTCGAGTCAGCCAGAGAACACCGTCTCGATTTAAGGCTTTTAGCATTTCGGGCGCCGAATTTCATCATCGCCAGCAGCTTTGCCCGATTTTAGCGATTTTATTGCTAAATGAATCTCTTCTGCTGTGAGACTAGTCATTGCCCCGATCTGCGCCTTTTGGATGTCCACAACTGCTGGGCCACCTGGGTTAAGAAGGCTCTCAAAGTATTCCCTCCATCTGTGGAGGATATCCTTCTCGGTTGTTAAAAGTGCAGCATCAGAGGCCTTAATTGCCCTTGCTGTGCACGATTTCCTTCCTCGAAGGCGGCGGATGGTCTGCCAGAATATTTTGTTTGCATTTGCATAGGATGAGTCTAATCTTTCTCCAAAGGATTCCCAAGCCTCCTGCTTTGCTGTCTTTACTGCCTCAGCAGCAGCTGTTCGTGCCTCAGCATACCGCAAACGCATCTCAGGTGACCAGATCCTAAGCCATGTTAGGTAGGATTTGCCCTGACAGTTTTTTGGACTTCTTGGTTCCACCAAGGTGTCCTTTTCTCACTCCCCGTTGCTACACCGAGCCGCTTTCTGCCACGGCATGAGAGTGCAGAGGCAGTGACAGCTGTTCTGAACAGCTTCCACTCCTCCTCAACATCTGCAGTATGCTTGGGAATCTCTTTGAACCTGGAGGAAATGTCATCTGCAAAATTCTTCATCACAGACTCATTTTCCAATGCCTACCATTTCACGTGGTATAGCTGCTAAGGCCTACCAGCGTTGATGGTAGCATCTGGTTTCTGAAGCCGTTTTCTGTTGCCCCTCTTCTCACACGAACGTCCAACACTGAGGAAAATAGGTCTGCTGAGACTTTAAAGAAGTCAATCAGAGACCTTTGTTCTAGTGTATTCGTGTACCAGGTATACTTATGGACTTCTCGGTGCTGGAAGAAGGTATTCATTATGGACAAGCTGTTAGTACAACAGAAGTCCAATAATTTCAACCCATTCGCGTTAAGGTCAGGGGTGCCGTTCCTCCCAACCACACCCCTCCATGTCTGGTCATCTGTTCCAACATGTGTATTGAAGTCACCCATTAGCAGGACTGATTCCATGTCTACCACCCTATCAAAAGCAGCATCCACTTCCTCTAGGAAGTGTCAGAGTATTCTGACTCCAAATTAGGTGCATAGGCTTGCACCACAGCCAAATCATGGTTTTTCATCCGAAGCCTTAACACACATACCCTTTCCCCCAATGGGATCCACTCAGCAACACAGTCTGACAGCTGGGGGCTTGTGAGTATCCCCACACCCGTCTGAGCGGACATTGTCGGGCTCACACCAGAGTAGTAGAGCTTCCACCCCTTATCCAGGTCGACAGTTCCAGAGCCTCTCCTCTTGGTCGAAGAAAGCCCGACTAAGTCTAGCCGGTAGCTCTTGGCTTCCTCGACCAGTTCCAACTCCTTCCCTGTCAGAAGATGTTCCAGTTGCCTAAAGCCATAGTCTGGTGCCGTTGTCGTTGCCATTTCCGCCCTTTTGCAGAACCATTTCTTTTGCTTCCCCTAAACACCTCCCCAAACGGGTAGCGGGCCCATTGGTGGAGTTTCCTCTAGCAGAGCGCTGAGGAGTGGTGTCTAAGGGAGACTGTAACATATTTTTCGAACGGGTCCCTCTGCCTAAAACCCGAACACGTCCCTTGGTAACCCGCGCGACGGACGATGCGATATGAACATTTTTTGATGGCCTGATCATATTACAGCGTTTGATAATGTCCTGTTAGCACAAGACGAAATGACAGCAAAATAGGTCCAGCATCAAGTACCTTGGGTTTACCACGCACGTACTCACTAAAGTGAGCCCCTGATAAAACATAGTTGCATAAATAGCATAAATATATGAAACGTGATATACTATCTACTAAAGCTGCTGTGTGCTTACAGTGATTTTTCAATATTAATTATCTAATACCTGGGGTATTAGATAGTCTCTTCTGCAGTAATAGTTCCAAAATTGTTAGAATCAGGAATCGAAAAAAAATGAAAAAGAGACAGAGAGAGAGAAGGAAGCAAAATATACGAAATGCCATTAGTTTGTTATGTACTTTTTTGTTCGGTAATCTTCCTTTTGAATTGTATGTTCTGGTGTTTACTTTTGTGTAAAAACATCATTTTCCCAAGTAATGAGGGTCATATAGTTGTCGTAGCATCAAACGTGGTCTTAAGTCCAATACTAATGAAACTGACATTAGATACCGTAATTCTCAATTATCACTACGGATGGGAAGTTCGCTGTTTCAAGGTAATCAAAAAGCAGATTATCTGAATAATGGTTAATCTAACAAATTTACGTTAGCCATTATCACAGATCTTGTATGCAGAGGATTAGAAATCGCTGAACAAACGGTAGTTACTGTAACTGTAATCTTTTTCTTTGGCCTAATGATGTGCCCACAATAGTGCAATAAAGGAAGATGTCTTTTCTACATTGGACGAATAAATGAGATAATAACTAAATAATAGAGCTAAGTAAACTAGCGGTGTGATCGATCGTTAAGAGGTTTGTCTTTTTTTTCCTCGTTCTGTGGAATCTGGAGAGAAAGAGAGAGAGACAGAGAGAGAGAGAGAGAGGCAAAAAGTATCTATTGGTCTTTTTGCATTGTATAGCTTTTAGGAAGAAGAAACAAGAGTTTCGCTACAAGAAGAGGAGGAGGAAGAAGAAGAGGAAAGTAGGAGGTGAGATTAATTGTACTTGACACGGAATCGCTAGAGTAAGGGCGAAATAGACTGAAAAAAGGTCTCTTGCGAGAGACAAAGTAAGGTGCGAAGAGAGTTGCACTGACAACAAAGTGAAGCGATTCCACAAGACATTGGTTTAATTAACAGGGTAAGTTTTTGTTCGGCTGTTAAAAAAAAAAAAAAGAAGCGGAATTCTTCAATGTGTGTTCATGCAGACTTTGCAGGATCCGCAGTGATTCACCTCACGTCTTTATATTTGTCTACAAGAAAGAAACAGCCGACGTTTTTCTAAAATGTCCCACTTCAACAGTAAGAACATGCTGCTGAATTTTAAAGTAGTGAAAACAGTTTGAATTAAGAAACCTTAAGTATTCAAATAGTAATTCTCAGCGGATAGGCTAGTTAAAAGTAGTGGAAGAAATCGTCAATTTTTACTATTCTCTATAGTTGAGTGAAACGAACAGTGTTTTTTTTTATATATTACACATTTGCCTTTCTCTTCATCAGTATGATAGTTATATAATCTAGTGGGTTTTTTTTTATAATTGACCTCAACACACGACAGGTCAAAATACATAAAATAACAGTGCCGTGTGTGAGCAAGTGAAAAGAAAAAAATCTATTAAAAAGTTTCTTGAAAATTTGGGGTTGTGTTCATCGGAAAAACATATGGAGAAGGCCGATCTAAAGAATAGAGGTAGATGGAATGAAGGATGATGAGAGGTTCGTTCGATGTGTTTGGAGTTGAACTGTGTACAGATGTTGATCAGTAGCTGCTGTACGTGTGTGTGTGTGTGTGTGTGTGTGTGTGTGTGTGTGTGTGTGTGTGTGTGTGTGTGTGTGTGCGTGCGCGCGTGCGTTTCTTTTCCTGATGTAAAGTGTACTCTTCAGTATTTTCTAAATCCTTTGTACCATACCTTATTGCTCGTATAAAAGATATGCACTACTTTTAGTAACAAAAGTGCCTTTGAAATTGTTTTGGAATAGTCCACAAAGAAGACAAACACCATTGTTTTTTTTTTGTTTACGACTTCTTTAATTTCTTCCCAAAAAACTGTGATGTTGCGGCAGTAGCAAATTCTGTATTTTGTTTAAATATGAATCCAGGGATTTTGTTTCGGTTTCCATTGTTGCAGACGGGATTAAACCAGTTCTGATTGATTTTATGTTTTTATGATTTTACTAATTTTAGATGAATCTCATACACTGACTTTCGTAGGTGGGAGTTCTCCCCCCCCCCCCGAAAAAAAAAGATAAACTGTGATTTGCAAGAATTTTTTTAATTCCTTCTGTTTAATTAGATTAATTAGATGAAGTTTGCTAACAATTCTAAAAATTCCTTCATCCAAGTTTTGGGTGTCATATAAAAGTTTATTTTCACAGAAATTCCAAATATATTAAATAAACAGAAGTGTCTGTTGCATGATGTTTTGGTTTTCTCTCCATTGGCACCCCATTTTTTTTTTAATTTTTTTTTTTATTTCGGTTCCATATTTCACATCTAAATTAAAATGTGTGGTCCTCACCCAATGATGTTATGTCACTGTCCGCCTATAACAAAAACTAAATAAATAAAATAATAATAAAATAAAGTAAAAATAAAATAATAAGTCCGCTGTAAGTTAAATGAAGATTCGTGAATAGAGCCACATAAAAGAAAATACTAAAGGATACGTCCATCTTTTAACTTGACAAATCTCAGATCCACCCAACTATGAGCAGTTCGGTTAACTGACGTCCACTCTCTCTCTCTACTAAATCTACAATAACGAGCAATAGCTGCCCAACAGTCATTTGCATTTGATCTACTACCCAACCGAACCTGCTACTCCCATTCATCTTTTATTCCATCAACTTCTGTTACCTGGAATAGTCTCCATGAATTATTTCCAAAAACTACAAACTCCAGCACTTGAAAAAGAATATCAATAGATTAGCTTTATCTTAATCCCTGCCTGCATACTGCATACGGCAGCAAGTGGTGTGTGTGTGTGTGTGTGTGTGTGTGTGTGTGTGTGTGTGTGTGTGTGTGTGTGTGTGTTCTGTGCGTGTGTGTGTTGTGTGTGTGTGGGGGGGGGAGTGATATAGGAACAAATCACAATGCAGCTCTTCTGTATATGGAGCGCGTAGCTTGCAGTAGATCATTAGGACATTCTTTTAAAAGAACAATCTTTCATTGTTCAATTCAACAAACAAAAATCCCAAAGGATTAGTAGTTCGGAAACCAGTCTACCAAATTTGTGGACCACCACGACTGATGCATTAGCATGGGAAACGACTACCGAAATCACTGCATGAAATATATCTGAAGTACCGACATTGTGTAGGCAAACGTCCGTCATCTAAAAGTAACTAGAACTTATCTTGCAGAAATCGGAAATGAATGCTTTTAAGACAACCTTCGATGAATGGACCATTGAATTTATTTTAGATATATTCTGTATATTGACACTGAATCGATACGGAAAACTGCTTTTCACAGTGGCATGATGATTCGTTTCTAACCAAAGATGTTAATTTCGAGTATTGTTGACATTGTCTTGGCTACCTTTCATTCAAAGGACAAGATGTATTGAAATTTGGCATCCAGTGAAATTATAAATTTTCCCGGTTCGACGTACTGAACAAGCTGTGGGGATAACAGCTCATTTATGTGTAATTCTGCCTGATTTATTTGCACGACTGATTTCCCAAGTTGCATGGGATACTGTACGTTGTGAGATGTTTCCAGGTAGGAGCCATGCGTTGACTTCTTACACACACACACACACACACACACACACACACACACACACACACACACACACACACACACACACACACACACACACACACACACACACACACACACACACGGCTTGGAAAGAAGACAACGGATACCTTAGTGTGAGGAACAAACAACCATGTCGCCCACCTCAATAAGATGTAGGACTTTCTTTCGCTGCGATGATTGCAGCAATCCTACGTGACATATTTTCACAATCATACGATAGCGATCAATGGGAATTTTGGACCATTCTTCCTATTGGCATGTAATGAAGGTCCTGGACTGTTGTGGAGGCAGACGTCCCTTGACCCCACCCGGCGCTCCAGTTCATCCAATAGCTGTTCAATATGGGTGAGATCAGGGCTCTGTGAAAGCCGGTCAAGTGTGGAGACGTTCATGTCCACAAACCACGCTGTTACAGCAGCAGCAGCCTTATGACACTTTGGACCTTATGACCTTCATTCTGGACAATGCAAAGCTTCCTTTGCATTGTACAGAATGTTTAGATACCTCTTAGTGAACTGTTTTTGCCATAAACAGTTTGTGGCACAAACAGAGGTCCGAATCGAAACTGGGAAAAACGGGACCATTCACCGGGCATCCGCCACACCCATCCATCTCCTTGGTAGAGGGTGTAGCGTGATTCGTCGCTCCATAATACGAATTTGTTACCACAGATAACATCACTGTACCGCTCTTTCCGCCACTGAAGACGACGCTGCATGTTGTTCCGGATAGTGTGGAATTTGTATATTGCGGTCCTACCATGGAAACCCATGTTGTCAGCCTCAGTTCTGAATGTTTTTGCGCAGATTCGTGTTTCAGTCGATGCCCTGAACTCAGCAGTCAACGTGTCGGCCTACAAATGGCGGCATTTACTTATTATCCTTCGAATCACCCTACGGTCACGTTCGGTGAGTGTGGTGGGTCGTCCACTACGGATAGCACTTGCAGCTTACTCCCTGCTCTTCCATCTCCGTATGGTATCACTGATTGTTGATCTGGTGGCCCAATTTGTCAAACATTTTCCGAAAAGATATGCCTGCAACATGCCATCCTATTACAACGCCTCTTTCAAACTCCAATTTATACCGGCTGAACACGTGACTCGTTACATAGCGCAATGTATGTTAGATTTGCTATAAAAAGTCTAATTTGAAAATGCAGCCTTTTTTTTAAATCTCAGTTTCTTTTCACACAGTTAAAAAAGAAATTAACTGGTAGAATAAAAAAAGTGGTTTAAACGTGAATATTTCCGATTAGATATAAAATTATAATTTTACGTACAAGTTGAGCAGCTGTTTGTATTATTATTATTTCTTTTTCATGTAACACGATAACAACATTTGACTTTGCCACTTACTCGGTAGAGCAAACATAAGTGACATGGGCGATATCACATTTGATTCATCGGTAAGCTCGAGACAACCATCTCTGAGAGAGAGAGAGAGAGAGAGAGAGAGAGTTTCCCCTCCTATCGTGTTCAGCTTTGCAATGCGATAAGAACAATTGAAATACTTGAAAACTATCTTTCACATTTAAACCCCTCTTGAACAGATACTTATTGCCTTTTTTTTTAAAAAAAACTCAGATTGACTTAAGTACTTTGTAAGTACAAAAGTGAAACTCTCAGTGTCTCTCATTCTCATATTAACTTCAGACGAATTTCTATCTGTTGAACTTAAATGTTTCAGGATAGAGAGTAATCACTTTCACTAGACTTGCTGTTTTGTTTTACGTTATTGTGTTAATTAACTTTTTATATTGTTGAATATTTTGCATAAAACTGGCCTGTAATCTCTTATTTCAGAAGCTTTTTTATTTTCTGCTGATCCTCCCCATTGAATTATGATTTTTGAATGATCAGTATTTATACTCGTATTATAAAATTTATTTTATTTTATATTCTATTTCGAATTTATTCTATTTTTTATTCTATTTTGAATTTATTCTATTTTTGATTCTATTTTTATTCTATTTTGAATTTATTCTATTTGTATTCTATTTTGAATTTATTCTATTTGTATTCTATTTTGAATTTATTCTATGTTGAATTTATTCTATGTTGAATTTATTCTATTTTTTTATTCTATTTTGAATTTATTATATTTTTATTCTATTTTGAATTTATTCTATTTTTTATTTTATTTGAATTTATTCTATTTTTTATTCTATTTTGAATTTATTCTATTTTTTATTCTATTTTGCATTTATTCTATTTTTTATTCTATTTTGCATTTATTCTATTTTGCATTTATTCTATTTTTTATTCTATTTTGAATTTATTCTATTTTGAATTTATTCTATTTTTTATTCTATTTTGAATTTATTCTATTTTTATTCTATTTTGAATTTATTCTATTTTTTATTCTATTTTGAATTTATTCTATTTTTATTCTATTTTGAATTTATTCTATTTCTATTCTATTTTGAATTTATTCTATTTTTATTCTATTTTGAATTTATTCTATTTTTTATTCTATTTTGAATTTATTCTATTTTTATTCTATTTTGAATTTATTCTATTTGTATTCTATTTTGAATTTATTCTATTTTTATTCTATTTTGAATTTATTCTATTTTTTATTCTATTTTGAATTTATTCTATTTTTTATTCTATTTTGAATTTATTCTATTTTTATTCTACTTTGAATTTATTCTATTTTTTATTCTGTGTTGAATTTATTCTATTTTTATTCTATTTTGAATTTATTCTATTTCTATTCTATTTTGAATTTATTCTATTTGTATTCTATTTTGAATTTATTCTATTTTTTATTCTATGTTGAATTTATTCTATTTTCTTTATTCTATTTTGAATTTATTCTATTTTTATTCTATTTGAATTTATTCTATTTTTTTATTCTATTTTGAATTTATTCTATTTTTTATTGTTTTGAATTTATTCTATTTTTTATTCTATTTTGAATTTATTTCTTTTTTATTCTATTTTGAATTTATTCTATTTTTATTCTATTTTGAATTTATTCTATTTTTTATTCTATTTTGAATTTATTCTATATTTCCTTTTTGTATTAGAATTAATTATGAATTCGCTCGTATATTGAATCATTTCATATACATTGTTCTCATAATTAGTGAATGTCAACAAAGCATTTATTGAATTTAAAAAATTCAGATTAAGAATAAATCTTTTGAACGCTTTTTTATAATCGGATTTTCATTTTCAATTTTTTTATCAGAGGTAAGGGGCCCCAAAAACTTTTAAGTTCCTTTGGTCTCTCTGGACCTATGAAACAACGCGCCACTGTTAGCTGATAGGAAATTACAAGCTTAAAAAGATAACGGAAATCGAACATACTTGTAGTAATTGCCAGTCGGATGAATTTAAGGTCTTATCTGCTTTCAACAAGTACTTGATAGATATAGTATCTGTATATTACTGCAGACATCGTGAAATGTTGTTAACAATATCTTAATAATGAAATGAGGATCCCAAATATCTATCTACAGAATGTATGCAAAATAATTTGACTTGAAAGTTCTGTATTGAGAATGTCATCAACTGTTATAGAGCACATTTTAGCATTTGAGAAGTAGAAAGTTCATTAAAATAATAATTAAAAATAATATTTTCATTTTCCACATCATTTTAAATTCGGGGATCTAAGTAGAAATTTAAAAAATGCAATTATTATATTAAATATAATTATTTTAGTAAATAAACTTATTATTATTTATTTTAATACGTCATTTTTCTAAGCTATAAATGATATTTTCCCCTTTGTATCATAAGCGATTCAGTTTATTTCGATAATTTGTCGCCTTTTCCCATAGTAACATAGCATTAATTTAAGTGTTTCATTTAAGTGCTTTAATTTGAGAAATTTTGCAATGTTTAACGAAGTAACGCGTTTATTTTCACAATTGATGATCAGCAGACGTAATTACGAGATCAACATTCATGTCTATATAACAGCAACAGCGAACAATGAACTTTTAGTCTGATCGATACAATAACAAAAATACAACTGATGCTATACGAGACAGACAGTAAATAAGCACGAAAAGATGATACATATAGAGAATAAGCATATTGTTAACTTTTTTTTTTTTTTTTTACTTTTAGCATCGGTTGTTGTGTAAGGCAAGTTCATTTCCTGACAATCGACTGGTCGTCATAGAGTATAATGACGGTGTTTCTTGCTATTGATAGAACTGCCCTTTGAACAACAATCTGTTCTCCGAAGCACCAGTCAAAAACACTACAATTGCTATGATAGAAATTAGTTCTTTTTCCTTATTTTATTTATGCGTATATTTTTAATGTTAATTATTTTTCCTGAGTATTTTACGTTCAATAATTATCTTCTATTGCAATAATTAAAAAAAAAATTTTATTTATACGTGTGTGGATATTTCCGCATCAAAATTATTGCATTTCTGTCGTAATTTGAATAATTTCCTTTTGGGGCCATCTTCATTTCATGAAAATAATGCTATATAAAAATATTAAATTTATATTAAAATAAAAATGAAGATCAATATAAAAATACAGAAATAAAACGAAAAAAAAGTTGGTATGTTATTAAAAATAAATTAAAAAAATTCAAACATAAATAAGTCCCTTCCCTGACCAAAATGAACCCTCTGTTTATTATTAAAGAATTAAGGATTTTTCGTCTCCTATAAATTAAACGCATTCTGGTATGTTTTAGTTTGTAACTTCATTTTTATTTTAGGGAAATGCACTTTCGGTGTTTGTAACTATTTTATTTTGATTCCTTTTTTTTTTTTTTTTTTTTCTTCTTCTGGCATATTTATATTTATTAAAATTACGATAGTGACTTAGTTAAATACACGTTTGAACACGTTGGTATTTCTTTATGTTCTATAAATGAAAACGAACATTTTTAAATAAGAAGCACGCAAAACTTAACTTCGCTAATTCATAGTAATCGATTGTTGGTTATCGGCGAAACTCGGAACTTGTCGGCTGATCGCGCTAGCATCATTTCTACTCTTTTACCGAGCGAGTCTACAACAGTGGTCACTAGGGTGCGTAGTTGTTCACTGTCAGAGTCAAGATGGTGGCAGGCGTGAAGTGGAAGTGGTTGCATGTGCTCAATTTAATCGTGATATCGGCTTTATTTTATTCCGTTCGTTGCCATAAGCACCCCCACTTCTGCAGGCATCAACCTCCGAAACCGGAAGAGGTAAGAGAATATATTTTTATCTTAAAGGACAAATATTAGAAGCCCTTTAAATATTAGCGTTTGCGAATACATTCAAGCTTCGTACAATATGTGTGGCTCGTCATTGACGTTCGTAACAAGGGATAAGGCGCTAGGGTGCCGTTGTTACGGACCGTACAGGTGGGATGGAAACAGGATGTACTATTAAGCTGGTTAGTGTTCAAATGCATTATTGACATATACTTATCGTCGAAGAATTGTATCCTTGGGATAACCGTGTGTCCTTGGCACCGAACGGGAACATGGAAACGTAATAATTTTTACTAGAAATCGATGTGTTATGAAAGGGGAATTCGCAGCCTTCTCGAGATTGTATTGAACCATGTGCGATAAATAACGTGCTCTGGCGTCTCATAAAAGCCGTAGGCGCTTAGTAATAAAACGCTAATATTTGACCGTCAGTATCACTAAGGGATTGGTAATGTTAGGCCCAGCGGATGCTCAGTCGGAGACAAATTTTAATTGTTTTTTTTTTTGGTTTCCGGCAGGGGAGGAGGAGTATTAAAAGGCCATCTGTATAACAGAAGCACGCGTCAGATATGTTGCTATCCTGGATTATTATGTTTCGTTATATATAGTTATTTATTCATTATTATTTTTATTATCATTTGCAGTAGGCTGGTATTTTATCGCAAAAGAAAAAAAAAACACTGAAAATTAAACAAATTATTTTCTAGCCAAATTTTTAGTGCATATTCCTACTGCATTTTTTTAATTACCTAATGGAAGTAAATAGAAATTAGGTCTCGTAGTTTTCATGCCTCATGATTATTTTTATGTCCCAGGATTTATTTATAATTCACATGCTTGCTATAACTTTAAAGGATTTACCTTACTGCTATTATTTATTTATTTATTATTTTTTAAATTATTTGAACGTAGTAAAACCGGCAGTTCGAATTTTGTTGTTAATTCTAGAATTAAATGAAGGTAACTTATAAAAAATACTTATAAAAATGGTTTAATTTTTGTGTGCGAAGAGAGGATAGCATTTGAGTGCTTCTGTTATTAAGAGAGTTTTTACGTGTAAATATTAATAACTTTTGTAAGAAGTTTTTATCTCTAAGGCAGGGGGTGACAGAGCTAAGAATTTTTCCCTCGTTTGAGGCATTTCCTTGAATTTAGTACGGTATTTAATTCTTAAAACAAATTAGGTGAATGACGCTAATCACAATAAACGTAACCTTCATTTTTACAATAAGATTAAAGGTAGCTTATTTTTTGTGATATAAATATGATCGTGTCATGTAGATAATATACATTTCATAAACTTTTAGGCCAGTGATAATTAAGTTACGCTGTTATATGTTTTTCAGTTTTTAAAATTATTAAAAATAGTACCCAGTACATTTTGTCACATAATTTAGTATAAAATTCGTGGGGAGCGTCATTTGCGATGATAGGGGTGCAATTTGAACTGCATTCTTTGTAGCCCTTCTATTCTCAGGAATTTTGAAACGTTTCTCTGTATCCTTCTTAGGTAAAAGGAACACATTTCAATTAAACAGAAGTTGTATTTAGAGCCAGATTGATCAGGTAAGCTTGTGCATGATTATAATGACGATATCCACTCACTCATACAGTTTGGTAATCTATGAGATGAGTTACACATTGGTAGTTTTCTTCCTTTCCCTGAAGAAATTTGCTTCTTAATTTTAAGTTCACTCAGTTTTATTTTACAATGTGCTCAGTTTAGAATATGTGAATAATAAGAATGTGTGGACAGATGCTGTTACTTCGCGAAAATGCGAAAACATTTTGTTAGGTGTGGGCATTTGTTCAAAGGTCGGAAACTACTAAGTTACTTAGACTATACTGCAACACTAATATGAACTTAAAAAGAGAAGGGTTTGCTCCCCAGGAATGGTTAGGAGGAGGAGAAGGAAGAGTCAGGGTCATCACTCTTCGCTTTATTCAGACAGTATTATCAGATAGTCAGTAAAGTTAATGCATTAACAGATGCAAACTACAAGAACTGAATACAGAAACCTTTTTTACTAAAATTATCACATACTAAACGCTTAAGTTGGCTGCATTTGTCCTGATCATCTGACTAACGTGATTTATTGTTGATCTTACTAAATAGAATTAGATTAATCGAGAAAGGAATGAATTTTTTTCATTTATTAATTAATAATCAATTATGAAAAAGTAAGCATTGATTACAATGCTGTATAAAATGTTAAACCCTCCTAGATTAGAGACTCAACAAATTTTTAACGCTCCCAAAGGGATAAAGGAACTGAAATTAGCAGGGCATACTGTACCCAAGAAATTGGTCATTCATATTGGTCAAAAAAAAATCCAGAAAATTTATTATGAATTGCAGATGCTCCTATCGCTACACAAATGACCTTAAATTCAGCGAGTTAAAAATCAGAACTTCGTAGAACTTGCGGAACTTATTCTTTAAATGAATTAAACCGTACTTGGAAGATTGACATCGCGTACTTGGTGCACGACGTAATTATTAATTCCATGTACAGATCAAAAGATTCTTCGGAAATAATTTTCTGTCAATTAGCAACGAAAGAAAACCACATGGGAAGGATGATTTAGATCGCTTTTGCCTGAAATAAATTTACCTGTAGATCATCAAAGTAACTTGAGATACAAACCACTGACGAATGTTTTCGATAATTTAGCCGTTGCGGTGTTTTTATTTTATTTTACGTTTAAGACAAAGATGAAATTACATCAGTCAAAGACTTTTTTTTCCCCTAAGATTGAATTACTTTCTCCTTAGTAATTCGATAGAGCATTTCGCCGCTGGGTTTGAAAACTTTTCACTGCTCAAAGAACAAATTGTTTCGATTTCCTTAAATTCGATGAAAGAAATTGTCTTTGTATTTGATAATAAAATTGTCGGAAGCGGAAGGACGTAAATAGTATTGAGCTATTTTGAGATATAATTGTTACTTCTACTTCTTTGAACACTGTAATGTTCTTACTCTTGTAGAAAATATCAGATATTACCATCTGTACACTCATGAAATAGTTATAAACTTCGGTTATTCAGAATTGCCTCAGAGGCACACACATTCACATTCATCTGCATACATTTCACTCAATTTCCATACATTCTTTGGAAGAATCGAGAAGTCCTTTTCGATTTGTTTGTGCATTTCATTATGTTTATACTTTAGCCTGCCGATGTTCATTTTTCTACTAATTATCATCCACATTTGATTCCTCTGAGACTCGAATCTCTGACTGCAATAACATATTTTTTGGCTATTCCAGAACTCGTTGTTATAACCAAAATCAGCTCGTCTAATAGAAAGTCTTTGTAAGTTATTGTATGATCGCTGATATTTCTAAATGGGTCACGTAATTCCTCATGATATCAGTTTGCATGTTGCACAAGTGGGACAAGGCAACAACGATTTGATAGGATAAACACGTTACGTTCTCCAAAATGTCAGTTTCCACCATAAATTATCTGTGTTAAAATTGAATTTAAGGGATTAAATATCTTTAAAATTATCATTCCATAAGTCAACACCTCCGTGTCAGACATGATGCATTTGGTGAAAACTAATCCCTTAAATTAATTTTTTTTTTTAACACAGACAATTTATGATGGAAACTGACTTTTTGTTGACAGTATAATACCAGTAACATGTAAAGAGTTCATAGAAAAAATTGAGAGATATATTTATTCCTTTATTTCTATATTGGTTGGAATAATAACTTCACATTTCAGGCAATTTAAAGTGACTTTTTTTTAAAAATATTTATTTTTTATTCTTATGTTGATCCTGTCCATTATTGATGACTTATAGTACATTAGTACCATGGACTTCTTAAGCATGTTGCTGGTATTATATTGATGATAAAAAATCATCTGCCAGTTAGTTTTATTATTATTTATTTATTTTTGACAACCGCATTACATATCTGCAGCTAGAAATGCCTTGCAACATTTATGCTACATTTGGTTTTAAATATGGGAATCTTTTTATTATTATTATTATTATTTTATTTAATTTTTACCGAACTGACAGCTTGTCGATGTCAAGGCTCAAGACAAAGGTTTTTATCCACCCACTCACCAATAATCAGTGATATATATAGAATAGAACCCTTTGTTCAGTGTATACCTACTGAAACCTTTTAATAATTGATATTATTTATGAAACACAATGTTTAAATTCTGTTGCTGTATTTTTATTATTATTTTTTGATTCAGTGTGTAACATTAAACTGTTTGGAGAAGGATCGTTACACTGATTGCGATAATGCTAAGTTTCATAAGTGGTGGAATGAAGCTTTGTGTGTGTGTTGCTCTAGCGGGAGGGAATTGTAGCTACAGGTCCCGAAAGAAGGAAGATACACACCCAATTAAAACATTGTACTTCTTAATGTTAAGGAAGGCCACTTTATTGGCTTATTCACCAATACATGGTTTATGCCTCACTTTATTGGCTTATTTACCAATAAATGGCTCATTCCTATACTCAGGTATGTCATACCGTAAATTAGTGGCGTATGGATTTATATTTGACGCCTCCTATTCGTAGTTATCGCTTACGTTTGCTTCAAAACGGAGGTCAGTCTAAAGTCATGAATATTAACCCATTAAACACAAAAAGATTCCCTAGAAATTTCTCAGCCACCTTTGTCATATACAAAGACAAGATTTCTGGCATGATTTTTTTTTTTTTTTTTTTTTTTTACCGTGAAGTAGATCCATTAAAAGGGTTTGGACTTGATTATATTAACAATCACAGTATTATGAATTTTATGCCGTTATCTGTAAGCTGCTTGTATGGGTGTGTTTTAAAGAGGCTGGCTTGTCAATCATATGTCATTCTGGCAGACTAAAAGCTATCGAGGTGCACCACTTCCTTCCCTTCGAAGGAAGGCAGAGGATTATTCTTTCTGCTTTGAATGGTACGTTATTTTTTTTTTATGTCCTCTTATCTTCTGTCATTCAAAATGTGGTTTTAATTTTTATTTCTTTATCTTCAAATAAAGTTCTTGTTTAGTCTGTTTTTTAAAAATGAGAATTCACTTTTTAGAATGCGTAAATTCATCTTAATTATTATTTTTTAATGCACAAGTTTTGTTGTAACCTTGTGCTTGAAATTTTTCTTATTTCGTCTTCTTCAAGAATTACTGTCGCTTTTGTTTAGCAACTTCCCCACTTTATGAATTTTTGGAATGTTTTCATACCACTGTAGAACCACTACTACGCCATAAAAATGATTTAACTACTGATTTACTTGATGGGCGTGCTATAACATTGGCAAATTCTGCTGTTTGAATTACAAAGAATAGGTTGCTTAATAGATGGGTTGTTACCACTGACGGGCTGTCTTACTTTTGGTCAGTATTTCAAATTAAGGTTGATAACACGCGAACTTTCACAGTTTAATGACATACATTTATAGTCTATTGAGCAGTAAAAGGTGAGAACAATTTACGTTACCTGAAAGGCAAATGGTAAATGGGGAAGTGTTTAACTCAAATGTGGTTGAAGACGATCGGTTTTGAAATAACTAATTTTAGAGAACAAGAACTGTAACAGTCTCTCTCTCTCTCTCTCTCACTGACTCACTCACTCACACACACACACACACACACACACACACACACACACACACACACACACACACACACACACACACACACACACACACACACACACACACACACACACACACACACACACACACACACACACACACACACAAATAAATCACCTATTTCGTCACTTAGTTGAATAAATAATGATTTAAAGTAAAAAGAATAACACTATTTACCTATCCTATATATTCTACTGTAGAATAAATTTGGTGAGTTCGGTGGATCAGAATATACAACCTTACACGGCAGTTGATATTTTTATTTGCACCTGTTGCATCTCTCTAGTTACGGCTCTTGCTTTATCCTCCTCACTAGCGATTTAGATAATCTTAAATTATTTGAATCGCGTCATTGTATATCCCCTTTATGTGAAGAAGCTACTCCCATTCAGTGGGTGCATTTGAATTAAGGGATAGCCATTTTTAAGAGCTATCTGCTTGTCTAGAGCTTTTACAAACATCACTGCCCAAGATGGGATTCGAACCAATAACTTATTTAACTAATTTAATAGGTTATTTCGACGTTATCGAATCACATGCTTGAACTTAAGACAGATTCTATGAAACGATAACGTATTTAATAACAACTTTGCACACATTCTTTGCTGATGGTAGTATTTCGCCAGGAGTAGAAATTATTTTCTGATTAACAGACAGAAATGATCACAAAGAAAAAACCCTTCATGACATGTCATCGTGACTAAAATAGATTTTCAGTTGAAGAATTGATATTCTACCTTGAATTTGTATCTTTAACATCGATGAACAAAAACCCACTTTATTGTAACTTTCACTTGTTCTTGGCTTCTGCATCTGCAACATCTTGCACCAATGCTTACTTTATTGTAACTTTCATGTTATCGGCTTCTGTATCTTTAACACCTTGCAACAATGCTGACTTATTGTAACTTTCATTTGTTTTTGGCTTCTGTATCTTTAACATCTTGCACCAATGCTTACTTTATTGTAACTTTCATGTTATCGGCTTCTGTATCTTTAACACCTTGCAACAATGCTGACTTATTGTAACTTTCACTTGTTCTTGGCTTCTGCATCTGCAACATCTTGCACCAATGCTTACTTTATTGTAACTTTCATGTTATCGGCTTCTGTATCTTTAACACCTTGCAACAATGCTGACTTATTGTAACTTTCATTTGTTTTTGGCTTCTGTATCTTTAACATCTTGCACCAATGCTTACTTTATTGTCACTTTCACTCTTGGCTTCTGTATCTTTAACAAAGCCTACATTATTGTAATTTTCACATGTTCAAATTTTACTTGGTTATCACGTATGGAAAATTAGTTGCCTTTTAACATAAGGGTTGTTCGAAGATGAAAATTACGCTCTTACCTGACCTTTACCTATAATTAGTGAAACACAAGAGTTAATTTGGTAAACTCTATTACTACATGTTTCATAACAAACTTTTTCTCATTAAACTGCTCAGTTTTCTACTCTTGACCTCGTTTTTTTACTTGTCACTGTGGGCTATAAAAAAAAGAAAAAAAAAAGTTAATGGTGCTCTTGATTTTGCACGTGATTTTGTCCCTGTTTGGCACCAAACATTAATCAGTAAAATGAGGTCACCTGATAGAGGGCAGTCTGTAGCCATTCTGCTTAAAACTTTCTTTCAGTGTTCCTCCCTTCTTTTCTTATAGCAGAAAGTACATTTTTCTGATTTCCTTAAGCATGCTCTTAGATTAAATTATACTAAGAGTCTTTTTAATATAATTTGGAACTCAGAAAGGTTGGAGATTACTATTTTACTCATACTTTATTTCAGGTGTGCGCACTTGTTTATATCAAACTTTACTTTGCACTCAGTCTAATATGCACCATTTGCTTTGCAGCGCAAAGTTTCAACAGTGGTCAACAATTCAATGTCGTTTCAAGGTCTATATTTTTGATCCGAAACATCATCGCAAGCTTATTGAATCACAGCATTTTTCTTGTCAAATCACGAGTCTGTTATTTCGTATTTGAACCGCCAATTTCGTTCATTTTGCACACTAAACAACGTATTCATAGTACTTTAAGTAATTAGAAAGGTAAAGTTTTTCAATTTATATAATTGAAATAAAGTATTCATACTAAATTAAAGTATTCATAGTACTTTAAGTAATTAGAGAGATAAAGTTTTTCAATTTATATAATAATTCTCAATTAAATTTTCTTTTTGGTCATTAAAATATTTTAAACTCCGAATTCCTTTTTCCATCTCTTTTAGTCTTACTAGCAGCGAGTCAGTTTTACGTCATCAGAGGCATACCATCGCTCATTTATAATATCAGTGATAAGCTAGAGAATAGAAGAGATTTATATTAAATACTGACGGTATCGAATTATTTACTGAACTGTTGTTTCATTGCAGTTATTATTTTTTAACGAATATTACATTCTTTTAAATTATGATGGTTGATTAATTTTTGAAAATATCGAAATTGGTAAGTAAATGCTTAAATTTTTAGTATATAAAAGTGAAATATATCCGCCTATTTTAAACATCTCCCATTTAAAGTGTGTCTCATTAAAAAAAAAAAAGAAAGATTTTTTCTCCACCGATTAAATGCTAATTAGGTAATACTTAAGTTAATTTGCAAAACAATAAATGTATTACATGTTAGCTAATTAACTAATTAGAGCACCTACGATAGTATTACAACTCCGCAAGTTTAATTCATTTGAGCACTGCGGTGTGTTTGCTAGTTTTTGTTTAAGAATATATAATCATAACAAGAACTTCAACTAGGGGAGAAATTCCTAACTGTATATTATTTATTCAGAATTAATCGCTGCACCGATCTGGGCTTAATTCTAAATTAATCCCTTATTCGAATATAGGATTTTATAAGTTACTAGAAGGTTGCCAGAGAATATTGCGACACACCAATAAGAAAAAAAGAAGTCTTTTTTTAGAAGTTGACACCAATGTCAAGCTGGCATTGGTATCTTCGAGAGAGAGAAAGAGAGAGAGAGAGAGAGAGAGAGAGAGAGAGCTCGGAGTTGTAATTTTGAGCGTGTGTGTTTTCTTTTTCGTTCCGGGTGATATATGATTTCTGGTATATGACTGACGTACGTGGAATGAATGATGAAGAGTTTGAATAATGGAAGTTTGAAGAATGGAATTCAGCCTGGAAAGCATTTCGGCCTTTAAAATTATATCAGAAATAATGAAAACAGTCGGAGGAGGAGAAGGAGGAGGAAAAGAAAAAGATTCAAATAATTTTGATTGCTGTGTTAGGATATGTTAAGTTACATTAGTTCGAAAAAATTTCTCTTCCTCCTCCAAAACATTTTTTGGAGGAGGAGGAGGAGGAGGAGATGGTCCTAATTTTCAAAACTTCTACAGGGTTTCCGAAAAATGGAAAGATTTTTCCACTGATGCTCTAAATTTATGCTCAGGTGGATTTTTTTTTTTTTTTGTTGGTACGTTCAAGAACAATTTTCTCATATTATTATTATTAATATTTTGCATTAAAACATGTCAGTATTTCATAATTATATAAATATCCCTTTGTGAGACAGTCATCGTTATCAGTAGTGAACCGAAATAATTTTCTAGCTTATTTCGAGTATCTTTTTTATCCGTGTTAAAAATAAGTATTAAGTTAGAGAGAGAGAGCACCGAATTCTGTGATTACTATAATTTAGGAGGAAGTACTGTATAGTTACTTGATCTTATAACTTCTAACTTAATATAATGTACTTTTGTTTTTATTAGTTTTATGCCAACGACGTGTCCCAGATGTCTTACTCTCAGATGTGCGTGCTTTCTATTGGCCCTACTTATATCTCATGGGTAATACCCGTTTTCCTTCCCTTGGAACGGCCTTACGAAATAAAGTTTGTTTACAAGCACTTAAAACTATTTTTTTTATGCTTGTGTAAGACTCAAAAAAATGGGATACCAGATGTTAGTTCTTAGGGAATATAAACGTATAATATTTTTACAGAAGATGTTTATAATTTTAGTTGAGTCGTGTAATTGATGGTTATTTTTTTATTTAAATGAAGGAAGGTTGTGTGGCCTTAAAGACCTTCTTTTGATTTACCGAATGCCGAAATTGTGTATTGTTTTCCGATAAAAGTAATCATTTGTTTGGTTTTCTTATATTCCTCACAGAATACAATGTGTTTGCGTGATTAATATGGTTGGATGATCTGGATATCGTAGGCATTTCATTAGTTGGCCCGCAAAGGAAACATTTTTAAGTCCGATACTCGAAACTAAACATTTTTTTAGCATCAAATCAAAGTATATATGCATACAGGATTCGAGTAATTCGCTAGGATTTGAATCCTAAAGTGACGCTGCAATTTTAACAACTATTAATAGAGTACTTTATAATACTTGTTTTCAAATTACTTGAAAATTCGTGAATATAGGCTTATTAAGTTGATAGACTTCCAAAGCAGTTGCGTTGGCTGCTGATGCACTGCAGCAAACGAAACTGCATGTCAAAAAAGTCCTTCACAGTGGAGATGACAAATGTTTCAAAATGTTTCTGTACGCTTTCGCAAACAGTACCTTCATGTCCGTCCGTCCGTTCGCATGAAACAGCTTGAAAAAAACAGATCAGCTGATTTTGATAAAACTTAATACTTAAGATTCATATTGTTTAGTATTGTTTTTAATTTTTGCGAAGTCGGACAGTGATGACTAACGCTTTACACGGTACATTTTTCACTACTGCAGTGACTTCACCTCATGCAGTGTGGTTATCGTCTTCTCTACATATTAATCATTCCCATTGAACGTACTCTTGCACTGCTCTTCTTCCCTTTGTTTATTAAGTAGTAGTTCATTCGCATATCGTGAACGTCCCTTCAATATTATGTTAATTACGAAGATTTCCTAGCTTGTTCAGATTAGGGAACGGATAGTAGCTCAATGAAATGGATAATCTCAATGTCACAACACCCTGATTCGTTCCCAGGTGAGATCTTACGATCACTAAAGCATATTTTTCAGAATGGTATTAAACTCTTTCTAATGAGATGCCTGCAGCACTGTCGATATATTTGATGGTCAGTTGTCCATCTAAGATTACTAAGAGTTTGGACTTTCTCAACACTTCTGGTTGCGTTTTCAACTGAGAAGACGAGTTAGCTATCCCATATTGATAAGGAAGGATTATTCCTTCTGGAAACAGTACTTTTTCATTCCGTAAAACTAACGAATCAGCTCGAGAACAAACGCAGCAATCATAATAAACTGGACTCACTATCCTTACTTGGTTCAGTTGTAATTCGTGCTAAACCACTCTTCGGTTGTGAGATTTCGTGGCCAGAGCGAGGTCCATCTTCAAGCTAGTCATATCCATAGCAGAATTTGGTTGTCCTTTCTCCACGGCTGCATAGGCTGCGCGTTTTCTCCTAATGTATGTAAGGACTATGTTCTCGTAGATGACCTTTGATATTAGGTTCTTTTGCTGCAGATAGTGAATGCTGGAACAGATGACTCTCCTGAATTTCATTTTCGAAATATTATTCCATGTATTCACTTTTTGAGTGACCTGGAAATCGAAAGAGAAACTTGAAATAACTTGATAAAACTTCGAATAACTTTAAATTTTCTTTAATTTTTCTAAACTGCTTTCTTCATACTTAGGCTACAAAGTTTACGTAAATTACACATAAATATCGAAGTGCCAGTGAAGCTATGTGTATTCGGAGTAGCTATCAGGCTTCTACGAATACACAGCTCCACTATCTGTCATCTGTACAAATTTTCGGAATATTTTGTCTACGAAAAAAAAAATATTAAATAGTTTTCTTCGCTGCTGTAATCAGCAAAAGTTTTTTGCATTTTGTAGTTCACTTTATCCATAAAATTGTCCATAATAAAACAGAGTCGTAATTTCAAAAAGAAGTCGTAAACCTGCCTATGGGATTACATTACATATTTGATAAAACTTGAAGGCAGCGCTCTATGGATCCAGAATGAATATCTGTTTTTGCAGATATAATAATGCTGTTATGTCGACATGATATTATTTGCTTTGTCCTTTTTCCACTGCTTAGTAGAGAGACGATACGACATTTCATTTCAATAGAAAAAAAAATAGAATTCCGTTTAGAAATTGTGCAAGGAACCTTCATAATGATTTTTCCACTGGGGAGTGAGTTAGCTAGTCTCATAAGGAGGCGATAGGGTTTTTCTCTCGCTTGAGAATTCGAATTTTTCATCCCGCACAATGGGCAAATACCTCGGAGAACAAAATTAATTAACATACAGCAATATATTGACATCTTAACCTGAGTTGTTTCGGCTGTAATTACAACCAATGTTTATTGTACTTCTCTTCATTTCTATTGAGTTTCAGGTTCGTGTAATTGACTTTTCACTATTCACCTTGGTGAAGCTGGCAGGGAAAATGCATTACTAAGTGACGTCTTAGCCGGCATGATATCCGATTATATTGTACCGTAATGACGTACATTATATGTAGTTTCAGTAAATGCAGTTCTGCCAAGTCCCAAATAGCTAACCCATTCTTGTTCGCTACGCATCCAACAGGTTACCTAATCGATAACCTGTTTCTTAGTAAGTTAATTCGTTCTTATCATCACAAAGAACAAAAACATGCACATATGATTATGTGTATGTTTTTGGATACTTCCTATGGAAATATTATTTAACTTGTACTGACATTCGTAATTCCTCTATTTTGTTCAATTGCACCCAAAAAACAACTGGTAATTAGACTCCACTTTTTTCAAACTGTAATAATCGTAATCTCTCTCTCCCCTCAAAATTAATAAATCACAAAAAAAAAATTATCTCCTGTGAATCACAAACGTTATTCAAAAACGAGCAGTGTCGCTTTAATTAATGCTTTATTAAGTTTCATTAATAGGTTTTATGAAATCAAGTATTTTTATATAGTAATAATGATAATAATGTTGTATTGTAGTGATAATAAAATATTATTTGCGCATAAGTGGCACACTAAGTTAAACTGCAGATGTTTTGAAGTAGTGGCTTCCATCTTTTCACTGAGCTGGGAACGGTACCATACTTTTTGTTGCCATGGTAACATCAAAACATGACGTTACATTCTAATTGTTTTAATTTCTTTAACTTATTATACCCTATTGGTCTATTCATAGAATTTAAATGCCCCCATGAATATTATAACTTATAAAGATAATATCAAGTTTATCGTGGAGTTCATAAAAGTTAGTTGTATCCTGGTGACAATCCTCATCCATTTTAATAAACACTTAGAATAAAATAGGCATCGCTATATTTAGATTTTGTTTTTGGAGATGGATGTTCCATATATCTCCTATGTTTCTGAACTTCGAAATGGTATAAGAGCACTCTATTTTAGAATTAAAAAAAAGAGGTCAACTTATTAAATGCCATTTACTAGGCCAATTGCATAAAGATCTAAAAACCTTCACTTCAAATTCACGTCAAATTAAATTTAAGTCAAGGTTGTTCAAGAGTGGAATTCAACTTCAGTCAGTGAAGGATAATAATATCTTTGTAGCGATGCCTATTTAGTTATTTAAGAGGATAACTAAATAACTCTTTATAGTTTACTAGTTTTTGATCCAATTCTGGGTTAGGTACCTATTTTATTCTAAGTGTTTATTTTTTAATGGTTAGTCTGAAATATAGAGATTTATCGTAATGTGTAGTTTAAAACGAATACCAGACACCTATCAGACGTGTGAGATTGCATATAATCAATTTGATACGAAAATTTGAATCAATTTGAATCTTTCGATAGTGAGCTGTATATTAACTACGGTATGTATTTGCAGTATTGTTGAGGAGAGTTTCTAGTATTGACAAAATGCAACGAAAAAATGCTTTTTTTTTTTTTTTTTACTAGAGAAAAAGACAGGATTTTTTCTCTGCATATCACTTTTAATATACTAATTGTCTGCCTGGTTGACCATGTGGTTAGTGTAATAGCCCTCCAACTAACCGGTTGCTGGTAATCCCTCCATTGACATGGGTGATTGTATTTATTTTTTGTAGATGAACTGTAACCTCTGTAATTGAACGATGACCAGGTTTTCTTAGATCAATGACTGTGTATCATGGTGGATGGCTTCCATTTTAAACTTCCTACTAATGTAGAAGCACCACAGGGCTTGTTCAATCATTTGTCACCTTTCTCCTATACGTAAATGACCTCTCACTGAACAGTCACTCTATCCGCAGGTTTTCGTGATGATAATACATCACATTCTCCCTAATTATTTGACATACCTTACAATGGAAACATTCCAAGATCTCTTCAGAATTTTCTAGAACCAATGCCTTAAACACAAACTTTCATGGCATTGTTCAGTAGGAGGCAGCTAACGTAGTAACCTTCAGTACTACCAGAACAAAATTTCGTCTTCTTTCTTGCCAAACATATCTCGATTTGCCTTACCTTTGATAATACACAAATCGCCAGACAGGATCCAATCTCTCTTTCTCCTTGGACTGACATTTACTCTAGCCTCACCCGGCATAAACACATCACATCAACAGCTTCCACAGTCTTTTAAAGACGTGGTGTCTTTCTTCCTTCAGGACGCTGAAAGATCTCATCGCTTAAACTTTAATTACTGTTCTCATGTTTCGGTTGGCGCACCTAAAATTTTCTTAAAAATTCTCATACTGTCCCGAGGAGAGAGCGGTTCGACTGATAGATGAATGTCTGACTTCGAGCGTTATCTCTCTGTCTGAGCTTTGTCTATCTACAGATACTTCCATGGGCTTGTTCCACTGAATAAATTGTCATCTATCTAGTTGGTAAGTTACTATAATCAATTAGCAAAATATAATTAAGCACAGACAATACAGTTCGCAACAAATTTTCGGTGACCATCGATTGAAGTACTACAATACAGCAACAGTTCCTGGATCTTTCGAAAATCTAGTTCGTTTTTATGCTTTTTTTCGTAACCTTTCCACCTGCGACCACCTTTTCCAAAAGTACTCATTCTAGTCAGACTTTATGAAGTGCAAGAATTTATTTCAGAAATAATAATAATAATAATAAAAAAACTATGCATTATTTCGAAATTAGATCTGAACTCCTGTTATTAATATAATGAAAACTAATAAGCTTCTCTCTCTAACAATTAAAATTATATAATTTTGTTGTTGTTGTTCTTATAGTTTACGTTTTTAATAATTCGGAAAGAGAATTTACAAAAGATGTGCCTTTTATAACTTACTAAATTACAATTTAGTAAGTTATAAAATTATAATTACGGTCACCTACCTAGGAAGCCTTAAAAGCAGTAGCGCGTAAACCATATTGCGAAACCCTGCAATGCCGAGAAATGATCAAGAGCTCAGCAATCTAAAGAGAGTGCAAAAGAGAACCCTAAGAAAATTGTAAAGATATCAAAGGACCATGAAAGCTTGTTGCAGGTGGGTCGAAAAATCTTAATTGTGTTGTCTGAAGGGCACTGATGAAAGAATATTAAGATAAACACTGTTTTATTGATTACAATTGTTCAAATAAGTCGTTGAAATAGCCAAGTCAGCTGATCCAATCTGATTTTTTAATTTGTTATCCATTGACTAAGAGGAAAGTCAGATTATGAGTACCTTAGAAACATGAATTCTTCAAACAGAATCTTTCAGGAATACCCATACATTAAGGATGTGCAGAGGGTAATTATTTACTTTTGTATTGTGTTTTTTTCCTAACGTTAAAATCCATAAAAAAAAGCGAACAACACATGAAAATAATTTGTGAAATAAAAGCCTGGAAACTGTGGTTATTGAAGCCTTGGTATGTACAGAATAAAAATATGCACTCTTTGAAGATTCTTAATGGCTTCCTTCAATGTTCTTCAGAGCTTTTAGTTGTTCTAGTATGCCCTCGATTTTTAAGTACTATATTGTATCCTACATTATAATAAATTGCATTCATTTTCGTAAGACTGAAAGAGACGTTGTTACCATAACAAGTTCAGCTTTAGTAAAACTCAGTTGGCACTCAGAAAATGTTCTGCTTCTTTCACATCCAACTTGCACTACAAATCATTTTTATTTTATTTTGTGATTAAAAAAAAAATTAGAGTGATGAACGTATCAAGGACCGGTATACTTAACACAAATATTTAACTCATTAATATATTTAATTAATTTATTTCTATTCTAGAGGTGAAATACTTTGCGACTGTAGTTGTATCAACTCATTAATATCAACTAAGTTTTTCTCAGTTCTACTTTAGTTATACGCAAAAAAGATAACCTATCAGATAAATTTTCAGTCGTATTATCCAGTTCACAAATTATCTTACTGCGAATATTCTTACATTAAGAAACATACTTCAATTTCTTTTCGATAAAATAGTACAATAAGAGTTTAGTGAACAGTTATTTGGCGTTATTCCGATCGTAAAAATCGTTATTTACTTTGAATAATCCACAGAGAATGTGGATTATTCAAAGTAAAAAAAAATATGATGTTTTTTGCGTGTTGCTCAGATTATGAGAACCTCCTACCACTCTCTCCAGTTTATGGGCAATTAGCTGCATTCTGTAAGAAGGTGCTTCATCACTAGAAGTTGTCTGCATTTCTCTTTTGTTTCATATACCCTGGATTACTGTGTACTTTTTTTTTTTTAATTATTTAACTCGAATGCCAATTGGTCAAGTAGCAGGGGTGATCTAGTGCAGTGATAATAAATCCATTTATACATGTATTCCCCCCCCCCCCAAATTTATGTACGTTGAGCCAATATTTTTTTCTTTATTTAAAATGCTAATTTATTACGGCCAACCTAAAATGAAAAAAAATTATTAGAGTGAAAGTCAAAATAAGCACTAAAAATGAAGTAGACAATGTTATTCATTTTTTATTGCAACGCACTGGCATGCAGACTGAAAAATATTGTATTTTTCGTGCTTTTGGCACACTTGCTAGAAAACTTTTGCCATCACTTGTCTAGTGTAATGAGAAGTTGAGTGCATAATCTAGAGCAGGAACGTGTGTGTGTGTGCCACTGCTAAATAAAGATTCACTTGAACTGGAAGCCTACGTAATTGCTGAAAAAGCAAAAGGCGAAGGATGTTCAAAGGAAAATGCCGTTCAGCACAAAATGATATTTCTCTCTCTCTCTCTCCTCTCCTAAGTTGTGTTTCAGAATAAGAATCTGTATATAACTGAAGAGTATCCAACTTATCGATAGAATTCTACATCTCATGGAAGTACACGTCCACCACGCGCGTATATAGTTGGAATAAGCATATATACGGAATTCTAATTTTTATAAAAAAAAAAAAAAAAAAAAAAAACGGAGCGAAAAAAACAATTTTTTTTTATCGTTGTTGTGATTTGTTTTGTTTCATGATATTTTATTTATTCTGAAATTTCAGATTGAAATGGAGACGTGAGGATTTTTTTAATGTTTATCAAAAGGAATAAGGGGTTGAGAGACACTACAAATAGGCTGCACTTGAATATAATTGAGTAACTGTTTCCGATTCTATGGTTGACTTCAGGATATCCACTACAAGCACTAAAATTCCCAGATTTAGGCACTCAGGTTGCAAGCAGACCTGAGTGCCTAACTGTACAGCACTTTGCCTATGACACTAAGTGCCATCGTACATATTGTGGGTCTAAAACAGTGCTTCCCAAACTTCTGAATGTCAGGGCCTCCTTTGCAAAAATTAAAATATTTCACGGCCCTCCCTCGAAAAAAAATCGTAATAGAGATATATTAGTATAATATTTATTGTATTTATATTCAATACAAAACATACACAGCGAATATTGCAAAAATCAAATGCATCTATTACATTTTTTGCCTCTTACCGTTTGGTTCTGAAGACGATGCGGGCTGTTCTGGTAAAATATGAAATACTGTCCTTTTTTTTTTAGTCTGTTTCTGCTTCCTATGATTGTTCACGGAATTTTTATTTTTATTTTTTTTTATGCAATTAACCATTTCAGGGTTAAATTTTTTAACGTAGAATAGATCAAATAATATGATCACTTACCGATACTGTCACATCACAGACTGATAACATGAAATTAGTGAATATTACCTGAATAAGGGTATCCCCGGACCAAGAACAATTTTCTCTTGTGACTTTTCTCCCTTTACGGTAATTAAGCCTAACGCGAAACAGACAGCAAAGGCAGGTTATTAACACGTGCGTATGATTCGTGCGGTATTAACAAAAGATCGCGCAACCGAAAGATAAAAGCATAGCTGACAATTGAGTTGAAATGCTAACTCTCTTCAACCGAATTCCATATGTGAAACTGCCATAACACTCATTTTATATATATATATATATATTAGTTTCAACACTTTTAGGAATTTTAACACATTCGGTTGAATTTTATTGCTGCCTTGGGAAATCGAACTCACACACATCTAATTAATAACAATAGTTTTTAGTTAGATACTGTGTTTGCCCATGCAACATGGTTTTTGTTTCAGTCTATACAGCATAGTTTCTGTATAAGGGGACATGTGATTCATTAATTAGTGTGTTTTTATCCCAGTTGTCTCTAATTGCACTATTTGTTGAGAAATATATTATACAGACTCCTCATACCTTATTCACTGGCATAATAAAAGTACTTCATTTTTATTGCCTCTGCAGTATAGTGGCTGTTAGGGAGGGCGTGTTGTTTACCACTGCAAGCGAGTTACTATCTCCCCACATGAATTTGTTTACGCTTTTTTTCATGTGTGAAGTATATGCGAAACTTTTATTGTAACAGAAAACTAGCTCGGATGAGAGTGATAATATAAAACGAGTTTTGATATGTAAAGTCAATATCAACAGTCCCTGATTACGAACGCGTGATGAAAGGGACAGGAAGATTTAGAGCTTCCCTGGAGAGCATTCGAAGTAAATACAATTAACCACTGCTTTGAAATGAAACATATGAATAAGCAATATTTACTAATATTCATTAAGCGCCGAAATACGTAGGAAGCAAAGTTTGTGAACCAACACCAATGTGTGAATTTTTCCATTAAAATATAAAAAATAACAAAAAAAGAAATAATAAATAAAAAAGTTAAATACGTTTCTTTTAAAATAAAAAATCTACTTAGCCTTAAAACATTTTAAATTTGTTTTCATTATTTCACGGCCCCCCTCAACAAAACCTACGGCCCCCAAGGGGGCCGCGGCCCACAGTTTGGGAAGCGCTGGTCTAAAGGATCTTGAGAGGTATCGTGTTTGATCTTTAGAACTGTCTTCACCTTATATAACGCCTGTTACTAATGTGCTGTAGGCTTCCAACCTTTCTTGATTTTTTAAAAATTTTTTTATTTTCTTGATTTATTTTTATTAAATCGTATAAATTTTCCAATTCAACACGCACTTAAATTACTTTTGATAGGAACGAAACAAACGATGGCTTGAGTGCAGAATAAGCCACATAGCTGCAGATACCTTAAGAATATTAAGGGAATTTTGAATGAACTTATCTACTTGAAAAGTGCATAAATTTGTTGTAGGTATCCTTCAACGTCTGTTTGCAAAGATAAAAACTATTTAGCTATAAACTATGTGTCCGCATAATATTAACATATATAATAAGAACTTACTATATAATGTGTTTCTAAGTAAGTTTATTGAATAAATTAAGGATTTCAAATCTGTTAGCACCATTTTTTTTCATTTCCGTAATGTATTATAGAATTATGTTATTTAAAAATTAAAATGAAAGAAATCTGATCTTTTAGAAACTCAGAATACTTAGTGCCCTCTTTTTTTCCGCTTCAGAATAAAATATTGCATTGTATAGACTTCTTAAAAGGTAGTTTTTTTTTAATGTACTACTTTGTCTTTTTTTGTTCTTTAGAATGATAACCGAGTTTGTACTTCCAAAGAATTATTATACCATGGCCATTGTTTGTGCATTCTGAAATTTTTGAAATTTTGTTTTCACTAAAGATTTCTGCTCTCTTTAAGAACCAGTTCACGTCCTCGGCCCAGTGTCCTCGAGATTGCTGTCTGAGGCGGGGTATCACTTGTTTCCTTCCAGTGATTGTGTTTATAGTTGTTTTGCATGCTGTTGCCTTATCCTATTCTTTTTGTTTTGTCGTCTACTTCCTTAAGCACCGGGTAAAGCGTACAGTTATTTCGATTTCGTCATGTGAAAGTGAACCGTCACGTTCCGTTATGTTTATGTGCGCCACGTTTCCTCATATCGTTGTCTGATTACTGTATCAATCAAAGCAATTGTAACGGTACGGTGAACATGCTGTCCTTCTGACCCAAGCCTCAGGCTTTTGGTTATGCAATCGCTTCCTAGTTTATTTTCAAAATAATTTTTATTTTCACTTTCTGATCGATCGCCACCAGCTTTTTTTTTTCTTTTTTCTTTTCGATTTTTGGAGCGAACTTGTTGCTGTAACCGGGGAGCAAAGGGGTTAATAAAGAATTTGTTGATGTTAAATCTAGTAACTTTTTTTTTCTTTTCTTTTCTTTCTTTTTTTTTTTTTTACCGGGTCTGCGTTAGGCGATTTTCGGCAAAAGCAAGTAATTTTTTTTTCTTCCCGGAAACTTGGAAAATCCGCAAAGTTAAAAAAAAAAAAAAAAAAAAAAAACACGGTCGCAAAACTTACATTGTTTCACATAACAATATGAGTGTTACAATTTAAGATCATAAGATTGCTGCCATTCTCTCTCCCTGATTCCTCTAAAATCATCAGTAGCTATAGTCTCAGCTTTCGGTGATGGCTAAAAGAGTGTACGTGGAATTGCCGGCTTGTTAGGGTTAAAAGTGCTTTGCCAGTCTATAGTTGATCTTCATTACTTTTAATTTACTACTTTTTTTTTGTTTGTTTCAAATTGCGTATTAACACAATTCATAAATGTTTTAGCTTCAAAATTTTTAGGCATGTCAGTTGGAATTCAGATTTTAAAACTCTCTCCACCCTGCTTAAAAATTTATAAATTTTGGAAAAGAGACATGGATTGGAATTCTGCGAAGTCCTTGGTTTAGATCGACGCTTTTTAAATGTTCTAACTGCATTCCCTTTTTTTTTTTTAAGGAATATTTTCTGCTCATCGCTCATTTAGAAATATCGATTAACTTCAAAAGTGTCCATTAACTTCAGTAGCTATCGTAATAAGTCCATGACTAAAGTTTTATTAATTTATAAATAAATATTAAATTTATAAATATAGCCTCGTATATGAGTCCGCACAGTTAGCCAAGTGGCTATGCACTTCGCAACCACATGCCTGGGGAAGGAATGTCCTAGGTTCGATTCCCGTTTAAAGAGCTTAAGGATCTTTCTCAGACATAGCCAAGTGAGCCGGTCCCTGGCGTGGATAGCAGGGTTCCCCCCCCCCCCATGTTCATCTGGAATTTTTCATCCCGTAAGCAGGCAAACCGGTCCCGTGAACACACAGATAGTCATGAATATCATCCTTAGGGGATGCAGCAGAGGCGTGCCGAACCCGCTGGCATTAATATGCCAGTAACCCCTCATTAGGAGGGGATTCAATTCATCCTAGGACGCATGAGAAGGATAGGAGGAGGATATAATATGAATAATACAACTTAATATTATCGCTGTACATCGAGTAGTAAAGTATGATAACTTTAAGACTAATCATAGCGGCCCAGATGGATTTAAATTGTAGATGACGTCCATCCCCAGTAAGTCCTTGCTTATTGAGGGCTAAAGTGGCCGAAAAAATGTGATATTTGTTCTCAGAGCAAGGAAACTGGATATTTTTGTACATTAGTTACTATCTTACTATGATCTTATCTTAATATCTTACATTAGTACCACTTGCGGTACTAATGTAAGATAGTTTGCAACTTTGTGTGTGGGATTTGTATTAAAAACTATCGTTTGTGATTTAAGAATATGAAAATCCATCCATGTATTTCGCATGGGTGGACCGGCTTCTTCGTCAGTGCAAAATATTGTGGCATTTAATGGTGTTTTAAACTTGCATATTCATACATATATCAACGGCACAATACCGCTGCAAACAAGTGAAGTTGTTAGCAGATACTATTTCCTTCTCTTCCTCCTATCTTTCTTGTCACAAAATCGCACCCCAACAGTTTGGAAAAATATTGGTTTAGATGGTGAGCAAGGCTTTCTAACATTGTGTGCATTATGCATGGTGAATCCAAGCGAACGTGATTCATGTAAACCTAGCTTGTCGTTTCCTAAAGTAGCGAAATCTATTTGAGATTCTACGAGTTTCCCGAAGCTTAATATAAAGCATCACATTGGGTTTGATGCTCATTCCGTCGCCACCATAGATGAACTATAGAGAAGAGTCATCTCTTTTTTTTTTTTTTTTTGCAACAACAATAATTCATTTAGCAGTTGCACATCGTTGCTAATTAAATCAATTTTTTTAGAATAATTAACAATTTCATGCGTATTTATTTAAGGATTGAAAATCTCGTATTTCCTGTAAGGAAAACTCAGCATCTCCTTCTGACATCAGTTAGCCCACCTTCAGTTGAACAGCCATTTTATTTCTTATAAATATTCCACACGTCACTGACAAGAATGGAGAGAAAGTCTTTTTCAACTACAGAAGCCACATCGGTTGTTTTTCAGACTGCATACGGAAACAGATGTAGGTGAGAATATAAGGGAAGAAACATCAATTATTTTGAATAATCCTATCAAAAATATTTATTGTTCTGCATGTAAGTAATATTTTGGTGTTTATGAATGAAATCATTCAGAAAACAAACACAATAATACATCCAGAATTTTTCTGCCAATTCTTGTGGCGTGTCTGCTATCAGCATACCAAATAGTCAACAAGATGTGTGAAGAGGCAAATGTCAAACACAGACGTTGTACGTTTTTGATGGCTTGAAAATATATTACGTACATGCGGTTGATCGTTGTTCACATTTTTATCTTTGGGCGCTTGATGCCATTTCCTTGAATCCAAAAACCTTTATGCTTTATGATAGTTTTTTCAATCTCTTCATGCGGACCAGAACGCTTTGCCAGAAATAAAAGTAATAAAATTATATATTTTATATTATAATATTTTTATATGGAAAAAAATAGATTAAAGTAAACTTGTAGCGATGCCTAACTGTAAGAACGTCATAACATTTTCAGAGCGCCCTCTTTTTTTTTCATTAAATCAATTTTACAAATAATTATATCGGTAAATATTTCATTCGTCTAAATTTCTTAATTAATTAATTCATTTTTCACTTAGTTTTAAGCCATACAAAAATATTAATAGATAAAATTAACAACTGAAAGACAAATTAGATATATAATTTCCATTATTTAAATATATATTAATATTTGAGTTGGTTTTCAGATCAAAAATTTTCAAATTGCAGTGTTTTAATTTACCATCGATTCATTTGGTTAAGTTTTAAATATTACCCACTGGATTAACGTAAAATGTTAAAGTCATAAAAGAACTATTTGTAATATTTGCAATAGTGTCAAACATTTGAGAAGACATATTGTTGAGGGGAAAAATATTAAAGAAAATTTTGGTGGCGAGAGGATTCCACAGAATATCTAGTTAGCACCTGTAGAACTTCAGAAACTTTAAAAATAAGTAAAACCTGTGCTGATCTTGTGGTTTCGAAAAATTTCTTACTATGCAGTATTTTATATGTCCAGCCACCATGCCAGTTATCGTATCATGCATTCTGTGATAGTTAAATCACGTGAAAACTTCCCATATATGTTTAAAAAGATATAGGAAGATTAAGTTGCGATATTTCGAGAACTGTATATGTAGATGCCCACTTCTTATTTATTCAAATTAGCATTATTTTAATTTATTTTAATTTTAATTTATTTTAATTTTAATTAATTTTAATTTTAATTTATTTTAATTTTTTAATTTTAATTTATTTTAATTTTATTTATTTATATTTTTTTGTAATCTTAGTCGATCGATCAGAAATGATATAATTGGTTTAAATTACCATCTTATTACGTTAGAGTTTTTTTTTTTTTTTATCAAAAAGCACTATTGATCAAATATATTTTTTGTTTTAAACCGTCTGAAACAGTTTCATAAAGTGTAATATTTGGGTTGTACAACAAATTGCGCTCCATTACTTGTTAAAGCATCTAATCTTGCCCTAAATAACTGAATTAGCTTCACAAACACACTAAGGCATAATTGTTAATGTCCCCTAAAGGAAAATATGAAATCTTATTTATTAATCTTTCTGAATCTTTCCGATGCATTTAAATTATTTTTTTGAGATTATTTGAATCCAGCTAAGTGTTGTGTGCACATTGAATGTATATTTATAGTAGCCTAATTCATCTTTAAATTATGTTTATCTAACATTATTAAAGAGCCTCCTTAGCTCTATTGATATAGATGAGCTCGTTGGTTGAAAAGACCTGGGTTCAAATCCCGTTTTCAATCTCTTTTCAATCAAGAGGTCAGTTATTCATCTCATATGGAGGTGGAGAGTTTTCTCTTGGAAACTCGAGGCACACACACACACACACACACACACACACACACACACACACACACACACACACACACACACACACACACACACACACACACACACACACACACACACATCCATAAATATTTGCCCTTAGGAGATGCAACAACAGAGAAGTGGCATGCCGGCAGCATTAATTCGCCGTGACCCAAAAAATTTTCCATTAATCAGTTGAAAAGCTTTTATCATTTTTTCGCATCCTAGACGGGATACGAACCCGGTGTTTTCAAAGCAAACCGCCAGTAGCAAACAACTAAATTTAAAAATGAATAATAATTAATGATTTTATCTTTCGGATGTAGCAAAAACTGTTTACTGTTTTTGCGCACACACACACACACACTTTATATATTAAATGATTTTTGTGTTAGGCATTCTTTGAATATTGAATAGGTTTATAATATAGGAATGAACAGCTTTTGAAATGTACAGCTAATCTGTTTTTTTTTTTTTTTTTTTTTTTTCCTCTTTGCTTACAAAGAAGTTAAAGTAGTGAAACCGTTTCTGCTGCTTTTATGTTTACTTTTTTTTTCTTCTTCTCTTGCTTTAAAACAAATTTTTATGCGAGTTTCCGAAGTTTAGAAACACACAGCAAATGAGTTCACAGACGCGATGCCAATGAAAAATCCAGAGACGAAAACAGAAAATGAAATCTGTGCGTAAAGAACAGCCGGTTTCGCCTTACTGTAAACAAGAGAAGATCCTACTGAACTATAATTATTTTTCCGTGCTTATTTCAAAACAAAATGAACAGAGTTCATCTATAAATCTTACAATCACGGATGAAGGGGATAACAAATGATTATGGATCCATAAGCTTAAAATATCGTAAAGAAACACAGCGTTTATGTTTTTCTTTCTAAACTTAATTCTTATTTAAGATAAAGTGTTTACGAAAAGGACAGCCAGCTGGCTTACTTTTCCATTTCTCTCGTTCTTCAACGAAGCATATCCTTTAATAACAAAATGGAACTTGTTTCTGGGTTTTCAATCTGTGTATTGTCGTTCGTTAATCCCCTAAGGATTACATTAGCTTCTGCTGTTATTACTCCTCCTTCTTGTATTTAATCTGGGTGATCGTTGTATTATTTCGTTTTGCTGTTTTGAGTGGGATTTTATTATTGCAGCGGTGCGTTGATAGAATGTGTTAGTGCTGTTTCTGGCAAAAGTCGTAATTGACTAGTCGTAAAGACATAAAATTAGATCATGAATGTTTAAATATTCTGCAGAATCTCATTTCAACTGCTGTTCAGTAAACATTACTAAAATAATGAAAAAAAGAAAAATCAAGTTTCACCTCCTATTAAAGAAAATGTTTAAAGCGAAGAGAACGGTTGATTCCGTCACAAATATTTAGCTGTTGATTCCTGTTCCTTTCCCCCCCTCCAAATATTCAAAAGAATTCATGAAAAAGCAGTCTTCGACCCCTATATTGCGAATATTGTGATCGAAGTTTCATTTGAGTCTCCGAAACATTGTAGAGGAGATGAGTTCTGTTTCATGCATACTCGTAGTAGAATCACGTCGCAAAATGCACGTTTTCGAAATCAGATCAAAAGGAATACGGCGATTAATCCTTATTTCCCCAGTTTCCTGTCTGTGCACTCTGGCCAATTTGATTGTTTTGAGAGAATTAAAAAAAAAAAAAACAATAAAATTGAGTTACCGGGATCATCAATCGCTTCAAAACTTCGAGATAAAACTCAGCACTGACCGTTTGGCCAGGCGGAATAACAATTCTATGTGGGTAATGGGCGTCTTAGAGGCGAGGCAAATTGGGCACTCCCCCCGTGGAAAATTTTGCTTCCCCCCTAGAAAATTTTCTGCGGACGGCCATGACCTGGAGTAAAAAAACTTTCACCTGTGTATGAGACCAGCTAACTCACCTTCAGATGAAAAGTCCTTATAAAGCTTTTTCATGTGCTAGACGGGTTTCGAACCGAGGTTTTTGCAAGCAAAGTGCATCGTCGAAACTGACTGAGCTATAAGACTCAGATGAGGTTTTATTTGGAAATTTAGTAGAATATGTAATCACTTATTGCGTTATACTCTGATTCGATTTAATAATTGGCTATAATGTGCATTGGGTCAATATGAACTAAGGAAAAAAAAAAACATTCTGCGGCAACAGAAACCGATAAACTCTTGAAAACTACTCACCTTGATTACTTTTTCTAACCGCAACGCATTTCTGCGCAGTGAAACTTTCCGCTTTCGTTCTTTTCTGACTAGAAATAGTACTGAATCCATATAAATAAAGAAAACCATACGGAAAAGTTAATTTCAATATCTTAAGTTAACATAGCATATGGTTCTGATCTACGTTCCTCGCAAAAGGGCTATGTCGTTACCACGGGATTAAGAAGCAGGATCCTCCTTTCTTCGAACACCTTAAGAAAACGTAGCTTCGTAAACAGAGAAAGAGAAAGCAAAGTAAACAGGGAGATGATAGTAAAGATACAGATGAATCTGTCCACAAGCAGTTGCCGCTAACTATCGCTTTTCGGTAGGTGCTAACGAATATCTCTCACCAACGAAACCTGTTGAAAATTATTCGACTAATGTACGCACGCACGCACACACACACACATTGTTACATGTGCCTTGAATTCAAGATTACGATGGATGAAGCAATGGAGCACTGGGAGGTCTGAGAGAAGATATGGGTTGACATCACTGGAGTAGTGATGAAACATGGATGCAGATATCACGTAATCTGCAAGAATGATGAAGAAAGAGCCCCGCATCCAGAAGCCGATGTAAAAGAGCTTAAAAAAATAAGAATAGAACCTGAAGATAAAGAATATAACTCATCCATATATACAGCCTTTTTTTTAAAACGTTTTAAAGGAATCTGTGTTCAATACAGATTTATTTAAATGCCACGGGGCTTGTCAGTTCCAGTTTTTCTCGTCATACTCTGTGATGTTTAATAATTTAGCTAATTTGCGCTTGGTTTATCGGACCTTATAATTATTACTATTATTTTTCAGTTAACATATAAATCTTTTCGTTCTAATTGAATTATTCTAAATCTGATTGTTTTGTATCTAACTTGCACATCCTGACATATTTTTCTCTTATTATAGAATACTTATTAGGCAAACGTGTTATATACTTAAAAGCACTTTTAACTTCATAATTGGGAGAATGAAGAGAACACACTTCCAAATAATTATGAAACCGCAATAGTTCCGAACTTTAGAACAGTTCCCTATATTCAACAACTTGTCATGTCTGTTTCATTTGCATAATTAATAATTACTTGAAGGTTTAAAGAAGGTCCCTAAAGAATCTGAATCCCATGTGTTACGATAGCTGCCTGAAGTAGAAAACTGTAGCGCATATTTCATAACTAACGAGGAACATGCGGGAATCCAACCATGACGATTGCATCCGATGACTGTATGCGTGCTATGACCTCCGCATCTCCATACCTAGTGCTAATTCTGAGAGCTTGTTAATTCTACTCCAAATCAGCATTTGCATCGCAGTTGTGAGCCTGTAAACTAATTTTTTTTTTGAATGACTTGTTCGTGTTCATAAATATTCTCTGTTTATGATACTTTTCAGTAATTTGATGAAATTTAAGATGGGTGAACACATTGAGGACTTCTTTTTTGCATCGGTATATTATATATATATATATATATATATATATATATATATATATATATATATATTTACACATATTTAGCATTACTTTAATTATTTAGTTCAAAAGTTATACAAGATAATGCGGCCGTCATGATCTGGCAATACAGTTGTACTAATACTTTAGTTTCACGAACGAACCGCTGATGTTTTTTTGGCGCTGCTGTAGTCCAGTGACATAGTTTTCTCATATTTGTTACTAAAAGCTCGTTACTACGCACATTTGTTAATTTAATTTAATAATTAAGTAAAAGTATCAAACTTAAATAATTTGATACTTTAATGTAATGTATTGATATATATTTGAAAACACTAAAATGCTAAACGGAACTAATGAAAAAAAAAAAGAAATTCAAAATATGAGATTGGTACATTGCATGCATCAAATGTCTGGTCTAAATTACACAGCTAATTATTTCGCATAACGAAAAAAAACAGTTATGCGAAATTTAACTTTGATACAGAATACATGCCGGCTTGGTTGGTCAAAAGTGAGTAACATCTCCGTTTTGCAACATCCTTGCTGTTTATTTGGATACTACTATTGACACAGATCTTTATCATGAAAATCTTTAAGTGGTAGATGACTTTTTATCTCACACATGGCGTGAGGTTAATACTCCGTTTATTCAGACCTGAAGTGGCTTTGAAAACTTGCTCTATCGTCTCTAGAATAGGATTTGTAGATTATTCACATATATTGTTCATTTTCCCCCCCGTTAAGTAGTTCAACATTTTTAATACCTGGATGAAGGAGTTGATAATTCCCAGAGCTGATTATTCATACTAGTGAAAAAGAAACATGGACTCAAAAAAAAATTTTTTTTTTTGGTTTTAGAAGCAAAATTTGCAAAATTAATCAACACAAGTATAATTCATTTATCAATTTTTGTTATTCTATTTATGGCAGGATTTTATCATCTATATATAGTTATACGAACAAAGCTACTTCTAGGAATAATTTTAAAGGCACCTTTTTATGTGTTTGTTAAAATTCCCTCTTAAGAAAATGTGATCCGACCGTAAACTGTATCAAAGCGCGGAAGATATTATATTCGTGATTGCATTTTTTTTTGTTTTTTTTTTAGTACCGTGTGTGGACTAAAGTTTTTTTTTCTATTTTTAATTCATTTTATAATTTTTTAAAATTTATTTTTACATAGCCCAGAAACCCTTCTCTAAAAATCAAACACGTAACTTTTTCAAGCCCATTCAGGCCTAAATTTTATGTTATATAATTCCCGTGTCTTACTAGATACTAGAATTGTTAATTATACTTATTATTTATTAGTTAATAATTAAGTAAAATGTAATCACTATTTATAATTATTTTTTATTCGATAAGGCTTATGTTGTAGTACACTACAAAAGTATTCTCGTTGCTTCTTTCCGTGAAGAATCGATTATTTATGTAATCTACTAATTTCAGACGTTCGTTTATTGTAGGAACATCACGTTCGTCCAGTGTTCTTAGAGTATATTAACACCTACGCACACGAAACAGGCCTGTCGTGATGTGTGGTACAATCAGAACTCGATTGTTTGCTCGGTATCAAATTGCACCTACCAAACGAAAAAGTTGGATTACGATCTATCAATGACGGGGACGTTTTCTTTTTAGGGGATTTCACCCTGTAATGAATTAATTGATCAGCGGATGCAATCATTTTTTTTTTTTTTTTTTTTAATCGAGAAACTGTTTTTCACAGACTCTTTGCAGAGACATTACCCGGATGTTCTGTGGTATAATTTTCTTGTATAGTTGTGCTAACCTCAACATTGTTACGTATATACAATCTGGAAGCCAAAACCTCAACAATTCATTGTTGCGTATATACAGTCTGGAAGCCAAAACATCAGAAGCGTGTTAAACACAGATTATAATTATTACATAATTCATTGATGATTTTAAAAGTTCATCATTGATCTGTTAATCACAATCCTTTTGACAAATTTATTTTACCCGCACGATTTTTAAGGCTACAATGGTCATTAGTTAGGTGGGTTAGTGGCCAGGTTTTAAAAGTTAAGGGAGATGGCGAACTTTTTTTATGACGGGCGTTTTTACCGAATAAATTAATGCGTAGTAGTATAGTTGACCGGGCATACATCCTGTAAGTCAGTGTCGTGGTGATTTTCATATGCGTGTCGTGATGGCCTCACACTTCCTGGTTACGATCACCTGCCCACCTAAGGACGTTGTAGTGTTTAGTGCTAGTTTTTATTATTTCTAAATTGCGGACACCCAGCCGCGTTAGTAGACGTCAAGGTGAACGTTAAAATAGTGCCAGCCATATTCGGTACCTTAATTTAACATTTTAATGTAATGCTGTCGTTGATGTTGTCCTTGGTAATAGACAGTAGGGGGTTGGTCATTGCCTTTTTGACTGCTCGCTCTTCTCAGTGCGTTTGCACTACTTGCAGACATTCCTTTGTCTGGTGCTTTTATGAAGAACACACCCACCCGACAGACTTGTTGATTAGCATAGGCTTGTGGGTTGTTGAAAGAAAGGGCTTCGTTCCTATATTTTTATCATCATTGAAAGTGTTAATTTTTTTAAAAAAATATTTATTAAGGTGACATAATATCGAATATGTTGGATATGATAGATATAATGTATAATACACACGTAGTGACATTGGGTATTGCAGACAACATTTGTACTAAATAAAAATACATGTATGAATAAATAAGAATATATTTGCTGCAATGTGAATACATTGATTTGGTAACAGTATGGATCCGTGCGTTTGATAGGAGTGTCAAAATTATTCCGCTGTGTTTCACGAATCTTATTTCTTGGTAGTGTTAAATGTAAATCATTTGAAAGATCAATTTATTACACTTCATACGTTGATATAAGTCGTATAGTAGTATTATACAATGCTTCCTAATGTTTATCCTATGTTATTCCCTCAGCCATACGGCTGGTGGGGGTAGCTGTATGCTACCATCATATACTAGGGAGATGATTACGAGCAAGGTGGTTTCCCGTAGTATTCTTTGCCGTAGTATATTTATGAACTGTAGCCGTGTGTCTTCAGAGGACCGGCTTGCTGTTTCGAGGGATGAAAAACCCGAGTTACCGGGAGAAAAAACCCCTCCACTCCGTATGAGACCGGTTAACTCACCTTATCGAAAGAGACCAGATAAAGGTTCCTCACGTCACTGACAGGAATCGAACCCAGGTCTTTCCGACCGAAGGGATTCTTCTATACCGACTATTTTGGCGATTAATAGCATACAGACAAACAGAATATGTCCTTGGGATGCATGACTAATCAAATAAACTTACTAACTTAAAATTTAATGAAAGACTTTTTCGAAACTGTTCATTCAGGTCAATAACTTATCAATAACTAGGCTCACTTTTTGGGGGGGGGGGAGTAAAAGCACATCCGTAGATTCAGAAAATACATACAGTTCTGTGTTATTTTAGCAGAGACATATTAGATAGTTATTGACATTACTTTAGATGATTGAACGACAGCAAATTATGGATAAGATGCCACTTATGCGAGCTGGAGTTATTGGTAGGTGCTGGTCTCAGGAATTTGCTAAGCTTGTATTCCTACCCTTAGTTTGTAATGTTCATAGCATGTTTGACTAATTGTTTCTCTGTTTTGTTCTTTTATCTCTGAAAGGGATTTTAATATTTAATAATAATAAAATTTCACGAGTACTGATGTAGGTAAGTTGACTATACAACAATTTCAACTTGATACGTTGCTAAAGTGATTTCTAATTGGTAAATATTTTTTAACTATGAAAAAAATGCACTTTTAAATGTTAACGATCATTTATACTTAATGTTATCTTATCAGTACTTTTACTATTTTTGTGCTCAATCCATATTTTGATAATATCAAAAGTTTTGATTTCGTTGCACTAAATTAAGCCCGTTTAACATAACATGGAATATTAAGGTCGTTCATCATACAGAATTTTTAATTAATCCTGAGGTCGGTGATGTGGAAGGCGGTAAATTGCAGATATCCTACTTTTCGGCTTACGTGTGGCTAAATTGCTTTCAGCAATTGCGCTTTATCTTTAGCGAGTTCAGTTACAGGTATTCAGAACGTTAATGCGTGTTCTTTGAATTATCTGACACCGGCTGGCTGATCACTGCTTTCCGAATGATCTGACTATTTATTAAGCATTTTCGTAAAATTTGGCTTATACACGGAATTTATTTGCTTTAGGCCTTGAAGTCTGTCGTGTGTGCTGACCAACTCTATCTCAAGTGTATGCCACCTACTAGCAACATACAAGCCAATGTTATTCTGTTTATTTTAAAAACCAACATAGTTATTATCTTATTTGGTTAGTTCCATCTTTGCCTTTTGTCTGTCTGTATTCTTAACACATTTTTTTTTTAATAAAAACTGTAATAGGCTTAAACTAGAATACATTTGCTAATATCGAAGTTGAAAAAAGAAGGAAAAACGTCTGTTTAAAGGAATTATTTTAATATTAGTATGAACTTTGTAATTATCAACCCAAGCCTCATCTCTCTCCCTCTCTCTCTCTCTCTCTCTCTCTCTCTTTCATTCTTTTCCTTTGTGATTTGATTGAAAAGAAGCTTCCCTATTCCTCCCCTCCCCTCACACAAACACCTTCTGGAAGTCGTCAGATTTTTATCTGTCTTACGCAAATTTAAATATTTCTCATTTCACCCACGAATTCATTTAATGTCTGTAATTGCCTTGTGGCAGGTTCGTTGAAATCAATTTAGTAGCAGACATTGAAGAACTAATGTTGTTTGCGAATTTTTCAGGTTTGACACTAGAGTAAAAAAAAAGAAAAAAAAAGAGAAAAATTTTTCTCATTTTGCCTATAAGCAGAAAATAATAATAATAATACAAAAAGAAATCGAGTTGTTAGCGGCTTACATATCCGTAATGCTTAGAACAGCAGGGCGAACATACGGGCAATTTCTGCCTGCCTTCAAGCTAAAATGACGAAATGTGTTTAAAGAATGTTAAACTGAGTCACCCCCTGTTATAATAGTTGGTCGATAATGAGACATGGCAAACTTCTGATAATAAGGACGTGCCTATTAGCAACGCTCCCCCCATCTTTTGCACGTGCAGTAAATGTGCAGTTTTGTCGATTTCTATCGTCTAAGTTCCTTTCGAAAAATTTTGTTAGTGTTTTACATTTAATGAAATTAAGTTCTTTGGTTGCTTTTTAACATCCTCCCCCCCCCCCCCTATTTTACGTTTAAAGCTTTTGTTGTCAATTTAATGAACTGCAAAACCTAAATAGTAAGAAAGCGAAATTACTTTCTGTTTATTTTTTTAGGCTATTTTTTTATTATCCGCTTAGTGTCTTTAATTATCATACTACGAATTTTAGGTTAACGCCATCTTCTGGATGTTTTTGTTAAAAAAAGAGAAATTGTACTTAACCATTGTTGCTGAATTGTACCACATAATATACATAAAAGGAACAGTTTTTCTTGGAAGGATGTTTGTGTTTAAAACATTGTGTTACTTCTTTTATCTTTCCTTACGATTTACATACAGGACAAAGAATGACAACAAAAAGATTCGATTAATCCAAGGCACTGTTATTTTAGAAATTGAAGACATTATCGCCAATTGCGTACAGAATTAGAATGGATATTCTGCTTGCTGCTCCCCCCCCCCTCCGCAACCAACATCCCTGCCACATGAAAATCTGCATAATTCGACTTGACATTCTTATTGAGTTTCTTATTTTGATTACACATTTATTCAAAGCTTGTTTGATCTTAAAACTGGAATACAAGAAATTACTCGTGAACAGCACCGACCAATTCAGAGAAAACCAACTTTATTTTATTTTTTTATTTTATTATCATATAAATCGAGAATCGGTGTCCATTTGGCTATCGCATTTTTTTGTCAAATATTTATATAGAATTAATTTCTTGTCATCTGAAGAATCTTAGTATTTACTAATAAGTGTTACTTATTAGTAAATAAGTAATATTAGTAATAAATAATTATAACTGCAATAATATTGTTTGTAATTTTGTAAATTCATTTTATTGGAATTCTGTTGAATTGTAATACGATTTAATTGCTCAAACTGGTTTATAATTTTAATTAGTCTGTGAAGGGCCAGATTACAAAAGTGCGTTGGAAAAACTAGTCAGGTATCAGAGATATACGTCATTTTTTATTTTCATTCTTAGAACATTCATTAAATAGCACAATAATGTACGAAAAAAAAGGTTATTAGCCATATTGTATATTCATAATCCACTTATGCGGCAACTTGCTGATCTTCCGAATTCGAAATACGTATTGAAATTTTCAACAGCTTTATCTTTCTTAAAATTTCAACTTACAAGTTTCAAGACTACCTTCTCTCCCTTTTATTAAGAGGAATAACTTTTCGTTTTGGGCATCTTTTAATATACAGAAGTCGGAAAAGTCTTACCGAAGTTCATAATTAAACTAATCATAAATATACAACTTTAGGGATATTTGTTTTTGGGAACTTCATTCCCATCCTGTGGTACCACCTAGTGCCTCGGAACTAATGGGACTCGTCTTTCGGCTCTCCTGCGGTGCCATGAACCAAACAACATGAAATGATAATTACTTTCCTAATGAAACCTCCAGTGCTGGCGGTGTCCCAAAAACTAAATTAGTCACCAATTAGAGTCGTTGTGTTAATTATACATGTCACGCAGGGATAACTTAACTACTCTGGATGTTCCCTTCTTGCTAGGGGGTAGGTGAAATGTAAATCATATCACAGACGTTTAGTGTGATTTGTCATTGTGTTCTCTGAGTTCGTTTTCCATTCCCAAAACTTGCTTCTATTCACATGAAAACACCAAATTTTGCACTTATATAGGAGGCCTCTTCTTAATGCAGTTTCCCTTATCCCCATATTTTCTTCATGGTACATTAATTAATAATTCACGTTAATTGGTTAAAAGCAATGTTTTCCAATTTCTGCTACATTCGAATGTTGTAGGGATAGGAATTGCGTTTTATAATAATATAAAACGATATAAACATTTATTGAATTCAACATCTGAATTAAAATCTGAATTTACTAAATTCAGTCTGAATTAATTTATCAATTTAAAGTAAAATATCATACTTATCGTAAATGATCAGTTATTTTTGAAAAAAAATTTTTTTTTACCTTTTTACTAAAAGGTTTTGGAAAATCTTGTCACCTTTCTGAAATGGCAATTTCTTTCTCGTCTTTGCTTAGCTTGGGCCTTTACATGCTTCCATCTTTCGCTTCCAGATGGTACCGATCGTGTTATCACTCAGAAGCAAGTCTCTGTCTTCAGGCAACATTCTTTGTCGTTGGGGTTATGCTTCCTCTGGTCTTTTGCAGGAAATACAGAAGAATCCCAACACTTAAGATACCTAGTTTTCTGGTCATGATAGTATTTCATCCTCTCCTCTTCCTATATGTCTACAACTTGTACCCAAGAACTAACATCCATCTGTGTCGCCTGTATTTTCGCATATGCATCCATGAAGCATCCTGAATTACAAGCTATCGTACATTCAGCATGCAATTCAGCTGATTCTTGATATAAGGGAGATGAAAGTTAGCCATCAAACTATCATTCAATTGTCCGCATTGCTTTTTTTCATGAAAAATAATGGAGGAAGCTATCAACCGTCAACTTTTTTTTTCGGGATCCAAAAGTTCACCAATTATTCAGTGATCACTAATATGGATTTCGGCACTACTCATCCATAATTCCTTAAATTAAAAAATTCCTTCAACAACTGCTAAGTGAATGGCATGATTAAAGCATATAATAAATTTTCAACTGAATCTTTTTCATATGAAGGGCGCAATACTGCGGGCGCCATGATGCTCGCGGGTGCTGCGTTGCTGACTCCTGATTTAAATAATTAAACTTAAAATTACAATTGACACGAATGGTTTTGAAATGCCTTTCTATATTTTTTTTTATATAAATAGCTACGCTATTATTGCATAATAAACAAATATATTTGCCATTATGATTGATAAAGCAAGGCGCTCGCATCTGATCTGACAGATACATGCTAATTGCTAACATTAATATTCTTTTTGTATTAATTTTTTTATGGTATTTTATATTCATTCATATGTTGTAAAAGCGAGGTAAATAAAATAATGTTAAAATTTGAAATCTCAATTTTCTTAAAAACAACTAATCATAGAATTTCTAAGCCTGAAATGAGAGAAAAAATGCCTGTGTCATGAGGCCCCCCACCCCGTAATTTTCAAATCTTATATTGCGCTCTTCATATTAAAAAGGTTGCTGACCTCTGCAAGATGTCCTTTATATTTATGGAAAATACTAAGGAAAGAGGTCTTGAGCTTGCTCCACCTTTACTACGAGTTGCCCATAAGACACCACTTATGCTTGTATCCGCCGAAACTTGTAGTTTCTATATATTCGCCACGAAACTCTTGTAGTTTCTATATTCGGCTATGAAATAATGTTGGATTCAATATTCACTTAATTTGTACCATCATGTATTATATTTGCAGTGTTTTTTTCTTTATGTTTTCATGCATTTTAGCACATACTAGTAATGAATGTATCTCTCAGATATACTGCGATCTACGCTGCAAAATTACCTGCGAGCTCCAAAGCATTTCTCCAAATAATTTCTCTGAGAGCACACTAAAAATTCACTGCGGGCGCCCGCGGGCACTGCGTTGCTGACCTCTGGTCTACAGTACTCACCTCTAGGAACAATCTACTGAAAAGTTTTGAAAAAAAAAAATTGTCAATTGTCGCTCCAACCAGCCTTGGGTTCGGAACCCTTCGACCCCGAATATAATGTTGGATATTAGTAATATCAAAGTAATAATACTGATTCAGTTTACAACGATTTCATATGTAAACACTTAAGTTGCTACCTTGATTTATTAAAATCTTGTTTTTGAAAGCCCACTGAAGTTTACAGGGATTGTTTTGAGTGCTGTTATCTCGTAGTGACAATTTTATAGTGTTGTTGGACTTTATCCTTTGCTGAATGACGTGTATCTTAATTCATATACAACATTTGGATCAACTGCTGAAACTGTACCTGTACGGTGAACTGTCTTGCGCGTTGTGTATAGTCCGGTATATGTTATTTTGGCATAGCACCAATTATTTATTTATTTTTAACCATAATTATATTTACTACTTAATAAATATTTTAGTATTCAGATTTCATGAATCATAATTCTAAATATCGTAGGATGTGAAGCTTCCAGATCGTTCTTCCATTTTCCACTTATTACCATTATTTTAAAAAAAGGTTCTATTGATATTAATGATAGTCACAGATAATTACGCAAGATGTGTAAATTATTCTTGTGAAAGGGTGGCTTCTTTTTGGACATCACTAATCTAATTCTTAATCTCTGGGTTTAGGGCTTTTTTTTATGTTAGTTGATTATCTGAAAAACACTATTGATGGCTTTTAGCATCCAAAGAATAATTTCAGACTGTCATTTGTTTATTTTTGTATTTTATTGTTTATAGAATGCATTTTTTCAAACATCAGTAATGGTATTTTTTTTAAAAAAAAATTTGATACAAGTCATGTTTTCGTTCACTGCGATTACAATTTTTAATAATCTTTTATTTATTGCTACTAATTAAATATTGTTTGTGCCTCAAATCCATAGTCATTTATACAGCACTTTACTTTTTTTTTTCATATTTTTATTTTTTTTATTGTCTGGACGAAAGCCAACTTTTGATAATTTCATGTTAAGTTTAGCATACAATGTCCGCAGTATAATAGTTCCAAGTTATTAAATGCTTTTTGTGGTTCACCAATAAATTTTTATGTTCTCAGATGGTGCGATTGGTATTACATGTTTAGTCGTTATAATCTTCCATTTGGTATGGTGTTATAAGTTTAGAGTCAGAATCCCATAAAATTCACTGTTTATGGGATTTTATTTCCCGTCAGTTTTGTGACACTGATATGAAACAATTAATTACATTTTGAAAGATCGTTTCGATAGGAAACCACAACTGGATGTAGAACAATAAACGAACGAACAGGAAATAAAAGTGAAGCGAACACCAGGTGGCACTATTATATATTAAACAATAAATGTTTACCGCAATTGTCTCTAGACGAAGTCCTGATAAATAATTTATTTGGTCATGAAGCCCTACGAACTGTAAAGACATAAATTCTCTATTCATGATGGTTAATCCCCCCCCCCCCCCCATCCAATTCTTTGCAGTGAGATAAAACTTTTAGCAAGGCCACAGATATTGACAATCTGCGATTTTTGTTTTCCATTAAAAACAAAATGGGAACTGTATATGACCTTACTTTTCTCTGACACATTACTCGGAACAAGTTTGTGCTTTGTAACAGCGTTACTAAATGGACGCCTGAGTGAAGTGCCATACGTTTTCGAGTATGCTATAGTAAGCAGCGTTTCCGGTATATCCAATGAGGCATTCAGTGTTCAGAATAGCGCCCATCTCTTGTACGCATTTATTTTGGTTGAGAGCTGTTTAGTGCCTTCTATTAAGGGTCATTCGCGAATTCCTTTTACTCTACAGCATCTTTTTCGGTCAAGGCTGGTATTTACATCATTTTCCAAGCAGTAAACATAGTTTCTTTACTTCATGCTTTATTCTCTATAATACTAGAAAGATTGTTTTTTTTTTCTCCTTAATCAAGATGCATTTTTTGGTTTCTTTGTGGCCTAGTATTCAAAACACATCGATCTTTTTTAATATACGATAAAAAATTATTATCCGTAGAATATGGCGATAAAGGAATTTTTTTTTTGTTGTTATATTTACTTGTATCCATTACTTTTCATAAATTATAATCAGAATTGTACACAATACTCCCATATTAAGTGATCCCATAGTAAGCCACCTTAAGAGGATATCTTTTAATTTCTTCGCTGCATTGTCAAACATTAAATATCAGAAAATTAAAAAAGATTTTAAACTCTGCTATTTACTTTTCAAGCGTATTACAAATCTAAGTTAAACTTACAGAGATTTAAAAAAAAAAAAAAAAAAGCGAACATACTGGCTCCTGGGCAAAGCTTTTGTTTTTAAAGTAGTGCATATAGAGGAAACTTCGATGCCGTATGTTATATTTTCATAAACTCCCTGGTAAATTTCGAAAGTTTACATTTAGCTATAAAATATGGATGGTTTCATAATATCCTACATTTTAATGTTACTCGAGAATCAGCTATGCAATTTTTCTGCAGGTTTTTGATCCCGCAAAGCAAGTACACCTCCAGAAGAATACACCGACTTCAGACACATAATTGCCTCATTAACATTAATTGTTTCGACAGTAATTCAGAATAAATCAAGCCAAACCAAAGCTGATTACCTACTATGATCCGTTAATGTAAAGAATTCACTTTTATTAGATAACCTATTTTTGTTTAGGAAAGAAAGAAGAACGGAAATATATTTAGTAATATTTAGTACGCTTTTGTGTTTGTTTAACTTTAGATTCAGGTTCGTCCAAAAAGAGAACTCATGAATTTAAAATCTTACAGTCATCTGACTTACGAGAGGACTTTTTTTTTTTTTTTAAATATTTCACAATATCTCTGTAGAATAATTAGCAATATAACTTAATGTCAAATTTATTGGTAGTTCTGCAAACATTTTCCCCTTGAGGAGATCGAATAATGGAATCATATTTAAATAAAGCATAACTAGATAAAGTCGAATAACGTACAGCGTCACCAGTAATTCAAAATTTCACTTATTTTGAACCCTTTGGATATTTAGTTTCTTTTTTTTCTTTCTTTGTACTAACTCGCTGCCTTTTATTTGTCCATCGCGTTTCTGTTTTCTGAGCTCCAGTGATAAGATTTCTAAAAAAAAAAAAAAAAAAAAAAAAAAAAAAAAAAAAAAAAAACTGAAATTCGCTATTCCTAACATGCAAAATCTAAATTCAGTTGCATATTAGGCTTTTATTTATACCTAAGTTGAAATTTGTATAACTGATATTTTATTTTATTTATTTATTTATTATTTTTTTAATTTCCTGAATTCATTTCTAATGCAATACTAATTTTTATTCCATGTCCTCCTTGTGTTTCTCTTTTAATTTTTCACCGTATTTTTTATTTATTTATACTTTTAATCCCATTTAATCTTAATCTACTATACTCTTTTAATCCATTTTTCTTTGTTTTGATAACATTGGAGATAACTGAAAAGGAAAAAAAAATCTATTTACTTTCTTCATTTTTTTTCCTCCTCGGTATTACGTTTTTCCAAAAGAAACAGTATCCTTTTCACTTGAGAAAATATTGATTGTAAGAAAAGTTTTCTAACCACTGGTTGGAGCGGAAGAGACATTATAACTTGTCCTTTATCGCGATTTTTTCTCATATTCTTTTCCCATACCGTTGCGCACGCACAAACACATCATTATTATTTTATTACTTTTTTTTTTCCCCTTGATATGTGTAAGGAAGAATCAACCCTTCCTTTCTTTCTGGTTCATATGGCCAATAGATGTGTGTGTGTGTGTGCGTGAGCGCCAGCCCTTATTTCAGTACAAACCAAACATTAGCGTAGTGATACTGGCTGTACCCATCAACCGGTCCATCCATCATGTGGCTATCTGATTTTACCTTCGTATTTCCTTTTTTTTCTCCCAGCACTTTTTACCCTAGTGGTGTTGCCAACTTTGAAGGGACTTTCAGTAGAAGAAATTGAAAATGCGATTGAAATATTTCTGAAGTTCGTGTTCTAAGGAAAATCTTGGATAGCCTAGAGAAATAGTAAGCAGATTCCTTTGTAGACGGGAAAAAGTTATATGCATGGGATTTCTGGGTGGGCAATAGAGACGAGATTTTTATCCCGCTGGACTCTAGTTGAAAAATATAACAGGAAGACGAAAAAAAAAAAAGCAGAAGGTGAAAAGGTGCAGCGCTTTTTAAACCTGTTACAGTAGCGGACAGGGAGTTCTCGCACAAAAACGCGATGATATAAGAAACATCTGTAATATATATAAGTTACTACCTTTTTAGATCTTCAAGCTGGTCCAGGGCACATAAAGAATATCGATTTACGTTTATATTTTTGATATATATATTTATGTGCATAAATAATGTTATTCAAACCTTCCCAAGGTACAGCTTTATGAAACGAGCGGTTATTTAGTGTGGATTTTCGATTATTATAATATACAGTATATATATTTATGTAACAGCACAAACATGCATTTTGAGACCTAGACGATAATATTTGCTGTTTTATTAAGTAGCAGAAGTAAAAATTTTTTTTCCCTCTATATTTACAATTTTTTTTCCTCTATATATACAGACCTACTGAAAAGTAATATTCCATTTTGTTGTTGTTAAGGGTTAAATATAGATTTTTTTTTTTTCATCGAGACAAAAACGGGTATTTTACTTCAGTTTCCTGCAGTTTGCTCTTAGGCTTTACGTATTTTTCAAAATAATCACTTCTACAGTACATGCACTTATTACACTTATGTTCAGGTGATGTTACAGCCGAAGGATGTCTTTTCAGATAGTCCTCAGGTTTCGGGAAGAGATGGATGTTAGATGAAGCCAAGTCTGAACTGTATAGGGGCTGGTGAGTCAAGAGTCAAAGCAATGCGACGAATCCTGATTAACTTCTGAGCCGCTAATTAACTTCTTTGATGCTGCGACCATCATTTACGAGGGTATTTCATACAAACATGGCTTGTAAGGGATATAAAAAAAGAGACATTTCATGTCAGCACTCCCTTATATATAGTAAATTTCCAATATGGTGAAGCGTCACCGTAGTGTTGGCGATATCAGAACGCCTTTCATTGAAAAAAAAAAAAAACAGTTTTTTTTTTTCATTTAAAAAAAACCCAGCGTTTTTCATAAGGACTTTTAGGCTAAAGGTGAGATGGCCTGTCTCATAAGGGATGAAGAGTGACTTTTCGAACCCCCAAACTCGTCTTTTTTTTTCTTGTAGTTTACTCTTAAGTTTTACAGTTATTTTCCCCCCTTTATTTATTATTTCCTTCAGCAAAACAGAGGAAACCAGCCTTAGAACATACGACATTCACATAATAGATTCTCTTCCGAGCATTATTGTTCTGTTGTAATCGAAACAACCAACCAGCCCCACAGTTTTTATAGGTGTGAATGACATTCTCATCCACGAAAACCGCTGCAGTATGGATGTTCGTAAACGTATTTATGTGTTATTTTCATCGCCAGTTGTGAAAAATGCCCACTATGCTTATATGGAGTTCTGAAGTGGCCTTAAATAGATGCTTAGTTCTTATACAGCTGGAATTCAAAATTATCTACTCACTAGTTAAATGAAGCTAATACACTAGACGTTTACAGCCTTTTACCGGTAAATAAAATAAAAGTAAAAAATAATAACCGATTTAATGTTGGCAATCTTTCGTAACCAAGATCTATGTTTAATAGAACACGATAGATATTTATTTTTCAGCTCCTAAAAATATCTGTTGCTTGATAAATTTCTGCACTTACCGAATGCGTCACTTTGTCTGTTTGGTCAACAGTTTCGAACAACTCGCTAAACGTTTTCTCTCTCCCCCCCTCTATCTTTTTCATCATGTCAGAATTCGGTATATCACAAACCATTGAATATATATCTTTTGTTGATGCACATACATTACACGAGACTCTATGTATTAAACGTACGCTATGCATTATACATACTTCAGGATACCTCGTGATCTTCGCTGTAAGAATTCAACCATCATTGCAAGCATTAATAAAACTTGTATCTATGCATAGTGTAGCCACGCAGTTTTGCTTGCTATTTCATTCTTTCCACGAACTTCACGTCACCTCTGATCCAAGTTCTAACTACAGCGATGTGGTCACCTGAGAGAAAGAGCTACATCGTTACTAGAAGTGTATTATATAAAATATGTGAATACTGAAGTGATCTGTGTGAGTGATGTGAATGTTATATTGAGCGCATTAGACTTGAAAAGCGACTCAACAAACTCAGAGAAAAAAAATTTCTTTTGTGGTTTTATAACGTAACACATCTGTATTTAAAACGTAGAACTTTGGTCAACAAGAACTCGAGTTTTAAGATTTGTATTTGGATTACACATCAGTAAACCTCCTCATGCTGAAACATTGAAACGAAAATCTTGTTTCAGTACAGAATATCAGTCCGAAACAAGGTGAGTTGATTAAAATGTTATTCATTTACTGCACAATGCTTTGCTATATTTTCAACAAGTAAATCGCTATCTTAAATATTTATACTTTTTCGATTATATAATGGAGGCTTAAATTTATTTAGGTTTGTTGTAAAGGTTGAGTTTTACGCTAAGGGTAAATTTATTTCGGTCTGTTGTTAAGGTTGAGTTTTACCCTAAGGGTAAATTTATTTATGTTTGTTATTAAGGTTGAGTTTTACGCTAAGGGTACATTTATTTAGGTTTGTTATTAAGGTTGAGTTTTACGCTAAGGATAACTTTATTTAGATTTGTTATTAAGGTTGAGTTTTACGCTAAGGGTCAATTTATTTAGGTTTGTCATTAAGGTTGATTTTTACACTAAGGATAAATTTATTTAGGTTTGTTGTTAAAGCTCAGTTTTACGCTAAGATTAAATTTATTTAGGTTTTGTTGTTAAGGTTGAGTTTTACGCTAAGGGTAAATTTATTTAGGTTTGTTATTAAGGTACAGTTTTATGCTAAGGGTAAATTTATTTAGGTTTTGTTGTTAAGGTTGAGTTTTACGCTAAGGGTAAATTTATTTAGGTTTGTTATTAAGGTTAAGGTTTACGCTAAGGGTAAATTTATTTAGGTTTTGTTGTTAAGGTTGAGTTTTACGCCAAGGGTGAGTTTTCTGCTTTGAAATGTAAAGACGAAACTCGGAGAATGCCGAGTTCCATCTTAAGAAATTGCGAACCATTTTATCTATTAGAAAGAAAATCATTACTGTTTCTAAATTTATTTGCCTATTATATATTCCTAAAGTCTCGGAATTTTTCTTCTTCAGTCATCACGCCTTAAGGATTTGAACACGATATCAGGTTTGTTGTCTCTTGTCTTTAGAAAGATTTAACCTAACCTTATTTTGCTCATGAAACATTTTTCCGAGAACATACTAGAAAAGAAAGTCGACAATTTTGCAGAGATCATGTGTCGATACATAATTTATAATTAGATGTAAGGCACTCACCATAACGACACTGTATACAGCTTTCACTTCTATATGTAAGAAATGGCTGTCATCTCTTATAAACGTCCTTCAATGGGTTCTTCATATCTTGCTGTGCAACTGCAATCGGCGTGACGTTCAGCTGATAGAAGATTGCCCTTCTGTTCGGAACAAGTAAAAAAATTATCTTTAACACACTTGAACAGCTAATACGTGGTTGATCTGAATAAGTATGAAGTTGGTTATCAAATTATTTTTTTTAACATTTTGGAAGAGGATGTCTTTAACGATAGCAGAGATTAGTGAACATGATCCCTTGAAGTTGGTCCACTAAATACCATCTCTTGTGATGGCTTTCAATTGATTTCTTTATATACGAGCCTTTAGCTGATTGATTATAAGTAGCGAGTTCCGCTATATTTCGCCAATAATTCTAATTGTGAGTTGGATTTACTCTGTGGAATGCATACTAATACAGGTAACCCTCGTATAACGCGGTTTCGATATAACGCGGCCGACAAATTGTAGTAACCCTTGTTGAACGCGGTTTCGATATAAGACAGTCTACAAACCGTAGTAACCCTTTATCTTTTCATAAATTTTTCAACGCGCGACTTAAAAATCAAATTTTATCTTCGTCAAATTTGCGTCTGTCCGTATCGCGCATGTAGTTATAAGTAGCGAATTTATATTAGTGGGAAATACCCTTTAGCACGCATGTATGTCAATTGTTTACCGTATAAAGTATTTATTGTTGAAAATTGTCTTCGTTTTCTGCCAGGAAAGTGCATTAAAAATCATATGTGTTAATCTCAAGCTGAACACTTTATTTTTTGGTGAGTTACATACAATATGTAATGTTTTTTTTATGTAAAAAAAAATATTTTTATAGTAATGGCCACTTAGAGCTTTTGCGATATACGCGTTTGTTAATAGCGATAAACCCATCCACTGTAAACTGCCAAGGTAACAATTGAACAAAACTGAAGATACATTCGGTTTCGATCAGCACATGAGGCTCAACCGAACTTCTTCATAAGTGCTCCAATCTCTTCAATAGTGAATTAATTGTTAAGGAAATAGATTTAAATGAGGAGGAACTGGTACAATTAATAGATGACGTCGAACCAAATGGCGGGGAAAGTTCTGCCAAAGATTCTGATTGTAATGAATTCAGTGTAAAGAAATTAGCAGAAGGATTGGACTTGGCAAGAAAGTTGTTTTATGGATAATGATCTCTCAATGGAGCGCTCCGGAAAATTCACGAGACAATTGGATATTTGTTTAGCTCCGTATTATGAACTTAATAAAAAATTGCAGCATAGTGGTAAGCAAGGTCTTATTACTGACTTCTTGATAACTAAACCAGCCGAATTATGCAATGAGAATTGCACAAATGATGTTCAAGAGATTTCAAGTGATGACGACGTCCGGCCACTCGTAAATAAAGAACATCTACGAAATGTTAGTTTAGAAGAGAGTGATGACGATTGAAAGATACACTTTATTTTATTTTGCCTAAAACATTTATGTGTTATGTGCAATGAAGTTTACCTACAATTTGTAATTTTTTATAATTTTATACTATGTTTTCCTTGAATTCTGATGACTCGAATTTTGAAGACTCGACACTCAGGGTAGTCCCTTAGTTTCAAAACGTTTCGAAAAACGTGACATAAAAAGCTTATAATTTTATATATATAGGGTAGATTTGTTTCATAGTTATATGTTTTCTTAACTTACATGAATTACCTGAATTAAATAAAAATATTTTTTTGTTGATATGTCATTGTTTATATAATCTTTAAAAAAAACGATTTCGGAACCTAACTCTACTTTTTCTGTGTGATCTGAGTCTCGCATAACGCGATTTATATAACGCGGCATTTTTGTGGAACCTAACATCCGCGTTATGCGAGGGTTACTTGTATATATTCCATTGTAAACTCAACGCCAAAGGTTACCTGTAAAACTAAAACCTAAAAAGTTTTACAGGCATAATCTTTCTCATATAAATGCTTTTCGCTGTACGTTTGACATGGAATGTTAATGTCACGTTTAGATTTTTTAGTTTTCAATGTGTAAATTTCATGGCTCGCATCATGCAGGTTGGACTGCGGATGCATCGTCTTATTTGTATGTTTGATTTAGCACTCCCTAACGTATTGTAATCGACTATCAAAAGATAAAATATATTGTTGGAATGCTAAATATCCAGCTAACAATCTATTCATTGTTAATTTTGCGAACGATTCCAATGTATCAGTATTCTGGTTTGACTGCTGCTGTTGACAGCTTGCTTAGCTACCTTAATAAACACAGATGGAAATGCCAAGTAGGAAGAACCCATTGCATTCGAACGGGTCCAGCACGTGAACGAACATTAATGCTGAGTAGCGCTCTGAAGCACTTCCACCGCATAATTATCAGGCGCTTTAGACTAGGGTACGTTCCTGAAAGTAGCAAGTTGCCTACATTCTATCTGCTGCTAGTCTGCCGTTTCTTTAGACAAGTGACAGGCGAAAGGTCATTATACTTCTTCGTCCACTAGCGACGAAGAGAGCATTGCGCTGGTTTAAAAGGCTGCTCGTGCTAAAATAGCATCCAGGAAATTTGCTTTGGTCGTGTGTGTGTGTGCTTCATTTTCATAGCGGGTGTGTGTGTGTGTGTGATGAAAGTTTGCGTGTTCACATGCTGTGTGCCGTCAGCCTCTTATTTCCCCATCTGCGATCACGGCGCATCAGACCTAGCGATGGATTCAGTGCATGTCAACAGTTGCATCCGTCACGGCGTGCAACCTCGACACCCTATTAAATGTACATGAAGCATAGGACTAGGTCCACACAATTCTATTGGAAGCGTTGGTTACATTCACGGATCGCTTAAATGTCACTTAGCTATGTGACATTTCGTATGTCGAGCATGCACATGAAGCACTATTTAACTCGGAATGCTTTAAATAGGTACGTTGCAAGATCTGGAATCTGGATAGGTGTTATATAGATATTTCTGGTTTATCTAGGAAAATTTAAATCATTTGCAAGCCAACAATGCATTTCACTGGACCAGAATTCGGGGGGAAAGAAAACTGTTTAGATCAAAATCAGTTTGGTCTCAAAAACTACAGATTTTTAATCCACTGGCGGTTCGATATTGATAGGATAATAAATTGTCGGTTATGGAATATCAAAATGAAACAGATTGAAATTCAGAATAAAATGATGAAAATTTGCTAACTAAGCTAAGCATGCAAACACATTTAATAATAAAAAGAAATGGCTTCCAGTAGTCGATTGCATATCGTACATAGAAATCCCAATTTCTGTTGCTATTCATTGGCTGTTCGCAGAATGAACTAACGCAATAGCGCTGACATTCAAAGCAATCGCATATGCACTACTACCAATGGGGCGTTCAAATATTTTTTGATCAGATATTGTATGATACCATTGTCTCGCCGATTGTAGCAAATACAAAGCCATATCCTCATTTATTTTCATTGAAATGCTAATTCAGAGTCGCGTGATTAGTACCTTCAGTTTTAGATACTGAAGCTATTAATTATTTAAATTAATCTTAAGATTTTAATTAGGTTTTTGATCACTGTATTTTATAAGAAAATGTGTTTACTGATTTGTCTCAGCCATTTTGATATTAATATTCAGACTGAAAAATTTTGGACATACCATCCATAAAAGTCTAAACATATGTAACAATTAAAGAAAAGATATTAGTATAACCCCTCCAGCAGTACTTTTGGTTTGTAAATTGCGCGTGTTCTCTGGCCGATTTGCCTGTGTGCGGGATAAAAACCGAGTTTTGGGAAGAGCAACACTGCAAACTTCGTATGAGATCGGCTAACTCACATTCAATTGAAAAATCCCACAAAGAATCCTCTCGGTACGATGAGAATAAAAAAAAAATAGTTGTGATCATGTGTTTTAAAATATGATTAAAGCATCGAATTCAACTTTTCTGTAGAAGTTTCTCTTTCCTTCGTTTCTTCCTTGTTTTGTTTTATTTTATTAGAGAGAGAGAGAGAGAGAGAGAGAGTGTGTGTGTGTGTGTGTGTGTGTGTGTGTGTGTGTGTGTGTGTGTGTGTGTGTGTGTGTGTGTGCCTCTAAACCAAACTCCCGAGCCAAACCAGCTCTTGAAACCTCACACCTTTCCCCCCATCCCCAAAAAACCTTTAATGCTACTGTTCTCGTGTATAAATAAGTCACATAAAACACCAACTTAATCTTCCAAAGACCATTTCACAGATGAGAGTACTTTGGCACTCACAGTAACCACTAGAGGCGATTTTGTTGATATTTAAATGTGCTTTTTTTAAACTCGTAAGAGAGGCTTTGTTCAGTGATGAAATGCGTTTTTTATTGCCGCTGGAGATGTGCAATGGGCATTAGTTTCCTGTATCTAGTTACGCTAAACGAAAAAGAAGATCCTTGCATAGCGAATAGGAAGGGACGGTTCGAAAGATGCAGTTTATAGAACATAAGCCCAGTTGATTATTGGATGAACAAGGAAAACCCCCGGAGCTAGAAACAAGTCCTCTTAGAAGAACTCACAAATGTATGTATGGTTTGAGACGAAAGGACCAAACTTTCATTTCTGTACACACTTCTCAAGACTGGACAGTGGAGGCATGTATATTTATTAAAGGTGTACCACTAATACTTATTTCTGATGAATTAGTTAATTTTATAAAAAACTTATTATATGATTTTCATGATAACTCCGATATTTTTCATTGCCAATTTTTAAGATTTGAATTATGTACTAATATACATTTACTGTACTTGGTAAATATGCGTATTGAAATATCTTAGTTGTCTATTGCATTGCTTAAAAAAAAAAAAAACGTTTTTTTTACGTATAAAATCAAATCATCATTAAATCGGTTATGCTAATTTTTTCTTCTTCTTTCTTTCCATAATTAATCGAGTACCTTTTATGAAGTAGTGGAGATTGCATTTTACAATTTAATGTTAGTTTGATTTTATCCTCTCTAGTTATGGTCCGTATCTAAGTCTACAGAAGTCTTGAGTTCCATTTATCTGTCGTGGTAAGATGGAGAACAAAGTTTAAGACTAAGACACAGTGAAATGTAATTTCTGAAGTTATATACGACATTTGACTATTCAACGAACCAGATATGGGAGTTGATGGCAGGCAAAGTGTCGCCATTTCCCGCAAGGCGTTGTTCCATTAGCATCCCACCGAAACTAAGCGGTACTCGCACAGTTCCCCAGGCGCACACAAAATTTGATTGCCCCCATTTGTATCTCCGTGTATCGTGATTCCAACAGTGCAGAAATAAGCTTGTATACGCTTTACCTAGCTTACCTTGGCTCGGATCATGTTTAATAGACACAAAGCTGTCCTGGCGTATCCGTCGAGGGCTGTAAACTTAATGTCCACGACTGGCAGTGCAGAAGGTGTCCCCTGTTGGAGGTGTTATCTGGGAGGTAATTGTGTGTATAGGTAGCAGCACATGCTACTGAATATCTTCATGTTGGTTTAATTATTCTGGTCTCTGTTTGTACAAATTCTTGTACTCTCTGGTGAGGATTAAGCTTGGAGCCACAACTCTAAGAAATCTACACTTTGGTTCCCGAGTGACGTAGATTGAGTATTATCTACTACAGCTTATTAATAAAATGTAGGTCATCTAGCAATTATGATTACCTGATACAAGAGAATGGTTCAGTTGCACTTATCTATGAAGTTGTGATAAAAGTACAGATTCAAATGATTATTGAATAACCCTCACCCTCACTAGAGCAGTGTTCGCTTTTATTTTATTCGTGTGGGGTTCTCCCGTTCCTCGACTTCCCCCTTAGGACTGGTTGAGCCCCCCCCCTTAATGAGGGATTAAGTACTATATCCTATGACTGTAGCCTGTGTGTTCACGGGGCCGGTTTGCCTGCTTGCGGGATGAAAAACCCCAGATAAACTGGAAAAACCCTTCTGTCCACGCCCAAGACGGACTAACTTGACTATGGATGAGAAAAATCCTTAAGCTCCTCACGTCGTCGACGGGAATCGAACCTAGGACACACTCCTTCCGCAGGAAGGAGTGTCCTAGGCTCCTTCCGCAGGCCTATCGTTGTTAAGCGCATAGCCACTAGGCTAATCGCGCGGACAGCAGTGTTCGTGAACTTGTGGTTCGTTACACAGAACGGAATCGCTATGTTGATTTGAGTGGTTGAGCATTTTAGGAATTACAAAAACTGAGATCATGATGTCTACAGGATATCGTCCTTTTCATATGTGACTGAGATCGGAAATGATGTTGCACCCAAAATGGTTGGTTGGTTTAAAATAAATCACTCTTAACATTAATAGTAATACGTTTTCATGGTTTTTGTCCTGTTTTGCACTGGGAACTTTACTTTCTAGAAGAAAAAAAAATCTTACAAATCTCTCATATGAGACTGGATTACGTTCAGTTGAAAAAAGTTTCTATAAATGTTTCTTAGATTATTGATGATTTGAATCTAGGTCTTAATAATCCATGTACTTACGTTCTACAGATTGTAATATGATGACACCTCGATTGGGGTGCGGGGGGGATAATTTAGTCCTTCTTTTGCAATTAATATGTCCCTATATAATAAACGAATACATTGATCTTTCCATATTTTCTCAGGCAATTCTGACAATTCTGAATCAAACGCTGTCGCTTATATCTGCACAGCAGATATTACACTTCAAAGTGATTCCGATAACAGATTTCCTCCAGAACGCCAGTACTGTACGGCAGTCAAAACGTTAACGAACATTAAAAGGTATCCTTATATATTCCACTGACAAGAGAGAAAATAAATTCCTCTGATTGTCAAGTCTTTGAGGCCAAAGTATTCCAAGACCCTTAAGTTGTGTACTAACGAGAAAGTATGAATAAAAGGCGACATTTTTCTTGAATGGTAAAACGCCCGAGGACACAGAAGACGATACATCCTTTTTGGTGTTAGGTAATGCTTTGCTACCCGCCCGACATAAATCCATCCAAATTGTCGTTTTTTTTTACTTTGATAACGTGTTTCGCAAACGACAGCCGCCTGCATCGAGGGGATTATTCACGTATTCAAATTATACTTTGGCGTCTGATATTAAAAGCCCCCTTCTGTATCGAGGAGAAGTAGCGGAAAGCTGGCACGATTTTCTGCCTAAAGTGACATTAGCCAACGCTATAAATCGGGACAAGTGTGTGGAATGTTGTTGATCATGGACAGTTAAAAATGCCTGTGTATGCACGGTAGAGAAATATATTGGTTCGCGGTTAAAATGAGCCGAAATCTGAATTTAAGAACTGTAGACTGCGATGGAGTGGATAGTTTGCGACGTCTATAGCAGCCTTAAGTCATCCCGAAGGTGCTGAACCACGAACGATTACAAAACTTCTGTATCTAAATAATTATAGACAGCATTTAATTGATCTGAATTGTTGATCTGATGTAATTGTTTTATACATTATTAGCGACATGCATTGTATTATTACGTAATACTTTATTAAATATAGTATGCTTACAATATAACAAACAATATAATATTGTTTATTGATTTCCATTGTTTACCATTTCGAAAATGGCTGCCATATTTGTTACGTTACCAAAAGTTTGATTGTTTAATTGTGATTTTGACTGACTTAAATGTAATCCCTATCATCTGAAATGAAATGATGAAAGTTTTTGGATTCGTAAAGGGTTAGTACTTATATTCTTATTGACTTTGTCGAACTTCGAGCCGTTTTTTAAGTAAAAAAAAAGTGTCTGGAGTATTTATCTAAAATCGATTCTCTGTTACTATTGGTTTTCTGTCTGCTGTTCGCCTTTATAAAATACTTGTACACCACCAGACTCGTGCATAACTCCATTCACACCAATGCTGTTATTTGGCTGAAGTTAATGTGTTGTTTCATTACTTAGGACGACAATATAGCATATTTTATAACAATGGTATAGGAAGTTAGAAATATGTCCAGTATGTATTTTTAAATTTTTATTTATTTTTCTTTGTTTCTCTTTCCTGCATTTTTTGTAAATGTAATCCATGCCTCTAGAGTCTAGACGTATTAATAGATCTAGAGTCTAGATATATCGGCAATGAGAATAGTGAATGCTTCGTATCGCATTCTAATACATTGAACCTCGGCTGGATTGAAATATGAGAACTGTAATCATCAAAAAAGATGACTGATTTCATCTCTCACATCATTGACAGAGATTTGGCAAGATTGATAGGCGCATTGTCACTCTGATAGTATCTGTCACATTCAATAGAGAAATGTAACATTATAGGATGTACGTGATTTGGAATATTGTTTAGCTACACACCATTTTGACGTCCTACGTAAGATATCAGCTGACCCAGCCCATGTAACGTGAATATTTCCCACACTATTATTTCGTTTCACATCTTATACAGTAGAGAAAAGTATGAAGAGTCCCACCGTTGCGTAAAGTGCACACAATATTCGCGCTAGTTCAGAGCGTAAACTCAGGTCGATCTGAAATGAGTGGTTTGGTAAAACGGTAACGAGTGACGAACCTGGCGTTTTATACTGGGAGTTGAATTCACATGTTAACAATTGAATGGGAGTTCAACTTCGAAACTGAAGTGAAATCTCTCCCTCATTTCTGCCACATTGATCTTCCCGGAATCAGTTTAGAACTACCTTCTTATAATTTATATGCGGGTTTTGATGGTAGTTTGTTTTCAGAAAGCCTGGTAAAGTATGCCTTATATCAGCACAATGCATGGGACTTCATAACATGTTCCATGCGATTTTTTTTTTTTTTTGACACTCGCTGCTCAAGAAAGGTTCATATCCTTAGTATTATTGGTTAAAGATTAGTTTATTTGTCATCAAGCAATATAATAAATAATGAATCCGATGATGCCTGCATACTACTAAAAATTTCGAATCCTGTACACTGGTTCTTAAATTTATATCAGTAATTTTTTTATACGAGACGTTTTTTAGTGTTTTTGTAATAACAAGATTTAAATTTTCGCAATACTGTTTCTTTTTTTTTGTCCCAATTTCTAGCAGTATTTGTTTCTAAATTTACTACCCAGTTAACAGTATTTATGTCAATACTGTATTAGCATGGGAGGATTTGTTATTAAGTCCCATTGAATGGGACTTAATAGTGTATTGTGAGAAGGATTCATCGTTCATGAGAGAACGATTGAAGCTGTATTGCCGCTTGTAATAATAATAATAAAACTGAAAGTTAATCGGCGCCATTTATGACTCAAAATACGGAACTTACTGTGTTAGTAAGTTGCAAATTTGTTAACTAAGTTGATAGGGTAACTTGTTTTGGATGGAAAATTATGATTCACAAGTTAAAAAAAAACACTTTAAAATTGCTATATATAGTTGGAAAATCTTGCACACGTTTGAATATAGGCAGCCTTTAATTAATCTGAATTGTTGATCTGATTTAATTGTTGGAAAAAAAAAAGCGAATCTGATTCAAGTTCTGCTAACTGTAAATACAGCTGGTACGGTCTTGTATTGTATGCTGCTTTATGTGCCGTGTTTGTGCATTAATTTTGTTTATTCTTATAATCTTTGCATAATTGCTAAATAGTGTTTTGTAATCAGTTTAGAACTACCTTTAATTAGTTTGTGTGTGTGTGTGTGTGTGTGTGTGTGTGTGTGTGTGTGTGTGTGTGTGTGTGTGTGTATTTATCAAAAAAATCAGCTAACGCCTTTTTATTCCCGTATACGGGGAGTAGGTGAGGCCATTTAGCCCTATCTAACGTTTGGAGACTGAGTGGGCAGTTCAATCTCCACTGGTACCAATCAGAGATAGATGGTACCGCTTAATTAGTGATAGCCTTGGGCTATCACTAATTAAGCGGTACACAGTGAAGAGAGACGGCTCAAATGTGCCTCCATCTCGTGGTCCCTAACCCTAACACAATATATTTAGTGTCTGAAATAATGTGGGTTCTACGGTCGATTTTCTGGAGTTTACGGGACGAAAACTCCAGAAATCAACTAACTCGGGAACCGATCGAAAAAAGGCTTAGAAAAATTTCCTCTAGTCGCCGACTAGACTCGAAACTAAGTCTTCCTTCGTGCGGCCAAGCGCCGAGCTTGGCCGCACGTAGGAAGCCGCAACCACTGAGCTACACAGGCTCCGTGTGTATTTATATTGCCGTAATTTTTTAAGTTAGCATTCTGACAGGCTTTTGCCATCCTGTTCATAAAAAAATAAAAACTCATCACAATCAAAACAAAACATGAGTGAGAGAGAGATAGGGAGAGGCGTTGATTGGAGCACATTCCTTTAAAATCACTTCCTTGCATTTTCGCCTCACAACTCCCATCTGGATGATATTTTATAAGGAAGTATACATCCAGAATTAAGATTAATGTTCTACGAGTTTTTAACTCAAAGAATGATAGTGTAAAATTTATGTATTTGATAGGGTAATTCCATAAATCTTCTCTTTTTTTGCTTTGTTTTTTTTATAACCTCTCTGCAGCTTCTTTATCTACGAAAATGTTCTTGTTAACAGACTTCTTCTTCATTTGTCATCAGGCATTGCTACGGACAGGAATACTCACTAGAGACCCACTTTTCTCACGATTCTGTCATCCATGATAAACACACCGTCTCCTTGATTGTATTCACTCAGCCATCAAAGAAGGTTGTTATCCGCAGAGACAATAAGTAATCTGTGTAGACTAACTTGGTCATTTCTACCGTTGGCTGAACTGTTTGTTTTGGGCTGATAATGTGAGTAATCTTTTTTTTTTTTTTTTTTTTCATGCTGTTTCCGTACTGTGAATGAAAAAAATGTCCCTGCAGACTCCTTGTGAACAACCGTAGCAATTCTTGCATGAAGGTTTGTTCGTTTATTTTGCTCGGAACACAAATCATCCTGATTTTCTATTGTGCGCCAGTGGAATCATGGGTAATTTGATAATCTCTTTGGTTTAATTACAGAATATTAAACACGGTGTGCTGTTTCTCTAAAGAATTTTCACGGATTGGATACGGTGGGGACTCTTCATTGTCCTAATCATTTTGAAGGATCCTCTGTGGAATTATGCCGCACATTTGTCGGACCAGCTTTTGAAGTTACGAAGGGTATTTTTAATAATAATAATAAACTGAAAATATGCTTCAATCACCAGAATCTTTAATGATAATAGACGTTTTTCTTATCCCTGCAATTATGAAGAATAATTTTACGATTGTATATTAGATTCTTATTTTTCAAACAACAATGCTTAAGTTCTCTAAAAAAGCGCTCCAAAATTCTATTCTGGACATTTAGTTTTCCTCTCCAGACAATCGAACCATCGTGAAACAGAAAAAGTAATCATCTTTTTCATAAGACAGTCTTTCTTTCTTCCTATTAAGGTTTGTTATCTAGTCGTTGTTTCTACTGCCAAAATTCGTGACTTGGTAGCAGATGGTATCGCACGGACGTTAGTACGCATTACCAGACTCGTAAAATAAGTTATTTGGTTGTAACCATAACCTAAAAGTCTTGATTTAATATGAGCTAGCATCAGCTATCAGTATTAAATGAAATTTTGCTGTAATGAGGTGCAGCACGCTAGAAATAACAATGAAATAAATATCCCATTGTTATGATTTTTTTGAACAATGCAATATCATATTCTTTCGTAATAATAGGGTTTATTCAGATCGGGAATTTATTATTGAAATGTATTCTGTTATGAATAGCCAGAGTAACATTATTATCCTATTGTTATGACTGTTGCGTTTCGTTATTGAAATTTTCCATTGCTGTGGTGCTTTGTTCAACATGGAAATTTTCGATAATCCTGTCGCTCTCGAAAATTCTCTTTTGACGTCTAACTCTTGATTCTAATAGCGATCCCAAATTGTGCAAATAATGCCGGATTTAAACGACAGTGTTGTGTGGGGATGGTCCTGAATAGAAAATTCAAAGTTCTTAAAAATGTTCCAGTCGTGTAAGAAATGAAAAAAAAAAAAAAAGACTTCTTTTACATAACGTGGGGAGGGCTAAAAAAGATAAAAGCTTCAGTAAGAGCTATTCTAGAGTGCACGTGTCATTTAAGGCAACTCCTAGCAGGGCAGGCGACAAAGAAAGATTGTTCAAGTTGATGAACTGCTTATTGACAATTTTTATTTTCTTGATGACGGTGAAAAAAAAGCCTCAGCAGCATTGTCAAATTTCAACGAACTATTAAAGGTAGTGCTTGTTAACTCTCCAATATTGTCCATAATATTAAGCTGACAAGATGATCAGATCTAATATAGAAGAGAGTAAATGATGCTAATAACGCCATTTTATTCAGATGACGTCATCAGTATCATAATTCGATGTGAGAATCTTTTATATATTAATACGAAGAGCACCTTTTTTTAAAGTTCAAGCACAAGCTAGAGCTTCAAACTGATGACGTAATTTTATTTAAATGACGTCATCATTATCATAATTTATGCATCTTTTGTATATTAATACGAAGGGCAACTTTTTTAAAGTTCAAGCACAAGATAGAGCGTCAAAATGATGATGTAATTTTATCCAGATGACGTCATCAGTATTATAATTTGAATTTCCATATACTAATGCATAATAGTTATACACTGGAAGGTAGTATCATTAATGCACAGAACTGTGCATTACGTAATGGCTTGCTTTTACAATGCAATTTGAATTTGTTGCTGAATTTTGTATGCAAAATTACCTTCTTTTCCTCTCACTCTACAGCGTTCCATCTCTTTATAGTAATATTTTATCCAGCTAACAGGATCGAGAGGTCGTGAACATCCTGCATCTCACTATCACTTGATCTTGGATGATTTCCTTCAGACTTGATGTGTTCGTTCTTACTCTTATCCCACCCTACATACTTGCGCGCTTCAGTGGCATTAATCATCTGGAGGTCTTGTCGCATGTTTTATCAGCGCAGAAGAAAATCAAAGAACAAATCAGAGAGAGAGAGACGCCCGTATAAATGATCTTTTGGTGATAGTGATAGATTTGCTTGTAACTAACATTCAGTGCGGTTGTTTCTCGCTTCAAGACCGAATACAGACGTATGATAACTCAGTTCTCTTGCTTGTAGTATAATTAATAATGACACACGAATTTCTTGAAAGGCATAGAGTTGGATTATTTTGCTTCTAGTGCATGAGCACTTTTGATTACACAAAAATATCTGTTTATATCGATTTGCAGCTCTTAATTTTGACCGAAACTTTGACTAAATGTGCAACAGTTTGGTAAGTGAAAGTTTTTATAAACCAAATGTAATTCATTTAAAAGGGTCTCTTTATTTTAATAATATTAATTTCAGATCGCATAAGTCTCATAATTATCGCTGTTGTTTTAACGAATGTCATAACAAAAAATACACATGTCAAATTGAAAAAACAACAACAACAACAAAAAAAAAACGTAGCATACACAAATCACATTAATAGGTCTGGCATAATCCTGTTCGTAATTTAGCTTGCTTGCTATAAACTAAGTCAAAAAATCGCCAAAATTATCTTTTACATTCAGATATATTCATGAAATGAAAGATTTCGTTTATTATATTATTCTACTGCTGTGCTTACTGCAACAAAATCGCGTGCATATTCCTCCCACTTCCCATGTTATGGGATATACAAAAATTGAGACAAGAAGCAGAAGATTGAGTGAAGACATCGTGATAACATGACCGATTTGTTGTCAAACTTAAATCTCTCGAATTCTTCAACATTTTATTTTATTTTATTTATTTATTTTTTTTGTCATGCAAAAAAATAAATTCTAGGAACCCGGAAACCGAGTGGAGATTTTATCTTCGAAGGAATGCCCTAAAAGCAAGTATATAGGCTTGAGAAACAACTGGAACAAAAAAAAAAAAAATAATAAATAAATAAAAAATAAAAATAAGGGGGAGGGGGGGGAAACCAGTGCACTCACATAGAAAATAGAAAACGACTTACGCCACCTTCCCCCTCCCTCACTATTGCGTTTCCATTGTTCGAACCACGTTATTAAAATACTTTAGCGGTGTCACGTGACGATAGATTTGTATGGGTGTCTGTTACCGTTTTCACTCCGCATACACTATGGCTGTCGTAAACATAAATGTCTCGCTTTCATTGTTCCAACAGCACGGGCATGTTTGCGTGTGTGATATATATATATTTTTTATTTTCCGTAAGAGTATTTTTGTTGCAGGACTTAGTGGAGTGTTATGACTACACAGAGTACAGTGTAGCGTGAAATGGATTACACTGACAGATGCTTTCAATATCGAGTCATGAAACCAAAAAAGCAGTTCTGCAAAATGGTTAATGGCAAACTCCTGTAGTCTTTGTGCATAAGTTAGATCTGAGGCTATCGTTTTTACCACTTTTTTTCTTTTTCTTTTAACATTTTTCTCTTTTATATTTTGAAATATCTTTTGAGGATATTTAAAGTGTCATTTCTTTTCTAATGATATTTTTTTCCCACTTGGAATAGTAAGTTATACGGGCATAAAATACCTGAGATTCCCTTGTTATTTTCTAGAAAGAAAGATAGAAATTTAATTTCTGTTGAGAATTTTCTATTTAATAGTAAATAGAATACTTGTGTGTGAACGCAATATGAAAAAAAAGTGAGTCACCAGATAAATAAATTTAAAAAAAAAGAAATTAAAAGGCGCAAATAATTTACAGAAAAAAATTGTTGTTTTGCAACGCCGAAGGCCTTTTGGCTCTCTCTTTTTTCAGGAAGAATTTATTACACCTTTTTTTTCAAAGTACTAGTTTACCAAAGCTTAATTTAAAAGGGCACCAATTTAGAAACATTGAATTTAAAAAAGTTAAATGAAATAAAATATTAAATAAATAAATAATTAAATTGACCCCGACATCACATTCGCTACTGTCGCTTCATAATAGCAGTCAAAAAAAAAAAAAAAGTAGACTGCTCTAAATCGCTGCTGTTTAGCTCCACAATAACAGTCGAAAAAATTGACTTGTCTTATTCGCCAGAACAACAGCCGAAAAAATTAGCTGGTCTTATTCGCCAAAATAACAGTAAAAAAATGGTAGACTTGTCCAATCGCTGTTATCTAGCTCCAGAATAACAGTCAAAAAAGTAGAGTAGTCTAAATATCTGCTGTCTAGCTCCAGAATAACAGTCAAAAAAGTAGAGTAGTCTAAATCGCTGTTGTCTAGCTCCGGAATAACAGTCAAAAAGTAGAATAGTCTAAATATCTGCTGTCTAGCTCAAGAATAACAGTCGAAAAAGTAGACTGATTTAAATCGCTGCTGCTGCTGCTGTGTAGTTCCAGAATAACAGTCGAAAAAGCAGACTGGTCTGATTCGCCGCTGTCTAGCTCTGCAATAATAGTCGAATTCTAAAGATTTTGCGCTGATTACGCTTTGCGTATTATCTTTCTTGAGGAAAAATTTAAAATGCTCATTTCACCATTGAGCCTCCATAGCTGTTGACTGTCGAAGATGCCGTTTGGTTGGAACAAGCTAGATTTGCATTCCATCTGGGACATACAAACCATTTATAAGGGCTTTTCGACTTACGATGAGTTATCCGATCCCCAACGGAGGCGGATAATTTTTCTCCTTTTAGAAATTCGTATTTTTATCCCTGAAAACAGCTGTCATTTTGAAATGCTCAAATTTCCTACTCTAACTTCATATCCTAATTAATTTGGCTATAATAACAACAATTCATGTCACATCGTTAAGTTTATTGTTAGTAGTTAGTTTGTTTTTGCTTCTTTCAGCTGCATTTAAGTTTAGTTTTTAGATTTTAAACACAGCTGTTTATTGTTAGTAGTTAGTTTGTTTTTGCTTCTTTCAGCTGCATGTATGTTTAGTGTTTTAGATTTTAAACACAGCTGTTTATTGTTAGTAGTTAGTTTGTTTTTGCTTCTTTCAGCTGCATGTATGTTTAGTGTTTTAGATTTTAAACACAGCTGTTTATTGTTAGTAGTTAGTTTGTTTTTGCTTCTTTCAGCTGCATTTATGTTTAGTGTTTTAGATTTTAAACACAGCTGTTTATTGTTAGTAGTTAGTTTGTTTTTGCTTCTTTCAGCTGCATGTATGTTTAGTGTTTTAGATTTTAAACAGCTATGCGTAATCACATAGAGAATTTCAAGGTTTCTGTTTTGAAATCAAGGCCATTCTACAGCTTGATGTAACTTCTCTCATTCAAGTAGTAATCCCTCATAATTCTTACGATAGTGTATTTTTATATTAAGCTGAAAATACACATTTGTATTTATAATATATCAAATAATCACTTTGAAAGAAAAATAAAATATTAAAATAGTTCTTTTTTAACTTTCGTTTGCGTACCTGTTTACTTGACTTATCTGTAGCTGATAAACCAAAATTTACAGTAACAAGTTTCTTATCATTATAATACAACGAGGTTTTTTATGTATTTTTTCATAACTTGAAATCAATCAATTTAAGTTAGTTCCACTAGTGCTTTTTTTTAATATTCTGAAAGCAACTAGTTCACTCATTTAACACTAGTATTCCTTCTGTTAATTTATCTTACAAAAACGATCTAGAGACTAATCCTCAAATGAAATGCAGGTGTTAGTCTGTTCTTAAAAGTAATAAGCAACAAGAAGGTTGCCACGCCTCTTATAGAGTTGAAACTAGTTGGTTGAATATCGGAAAAAAAAAAATTCTATTCGTTTGTAAAACGATCCTTCAACTTGAAACACTACACTACACACAAAGAAAAAATTATAAAGAGAGTGTGTTAATAGCATGAGTTGAAAGCACAAAACTATTTCTTTACGTTCTCTTGCCTTCTAGAATCTAATTTTTTTTATATATATAAAAATGTAAAATAACCTTATTAAGTTTCGATTTTTTTTTGTTTCTCTTCCCTGTACATGTAATAAAGCATGTTTGATCAGATTTACATATTTTACTTGCGAGTTAAATTTTGTTCACTTAACCATGCTAAAAGTTCTGTTTTTTAAGATTTCTGATGTGCGCCTGGTTCCGAGGATAATTGGGAACGAGGTGAATGCAAAATATCTGCAAGTGTATAAAGAAGATAATTCAAAAGATGATGGATCAGAAAGTTTGCAGCAAAATTTTAGTTTTTTTTTTAAGTACTGTAGTCTGAAATTATTATTAATGTAAACTGAGGCGGAAGTGAAGAGTTTCTCGATCCTGCTGGTGAGAAGTTTGTTGGAAATATGTGAAATAATATTGGTAATGAGTTTCATAACGTATTGTAATCTGTTATATGTTTGCCAATAACACCTTAATCTAATCAAGGATAGCGACTTTTAAACTAAGTACTTTAAAGTAACCGAAAGCCAAATTCCACTTCATGTAACTCCGATTTTAAGTCGAACATTATCGATCCTCCAGAGATATTTAACAGAACACAGCATAATTTCGGCAAAATCGTATCAAAATCTAAGAAAGTTGTAAATGATGAAGAAGAAAAATTAAAAAAAATCCCGAACATTTCCACAGTTGCATTATTTGTTTTTTTTTTTTAAAATGATAGTCCCACTCATAACAGGTTATAAACCTTCTGCGTAATACTATCGTTGATGGGCTAAGCGACAATTAATCCAGGAACCAGTCATGTTCTAGAGAACAACCATTTCAAGTCACTTTAGCCCTCCATGAAGTGGTGTATTAAGCAGAAAGGAACACCAAGTTTTGGAGGCCAAGAACATGTTGGTTTATACTTGTGCCAGAAAGAGAGCCCTTGTAGCTCAGTCGGTATAGACCAAGCCCGTTGGTCGGAAAGACCTAGGTTTGATTCCCGTCCATGACGTGAGGAACCATTATCTTGTCTCTTTCGATGAAAGGTGATTCAGCCGGTCTCATACGGAGGTGGAGGATTTTTTCTCCAGGCAACTCGGGTTTTTCAAAGGAAAACCGGCCAGGAAAACACACGGAATCGACAATACATTATAACCAATAGTTTCATGTTGGTTTCATAAGATGGTGCCGTGCTATCCGTATGGAACTCACGGCCGCTGTATCATACGCTAATAATTGTACCAGAAAAATTCTAGTGTGAGTCAGCTCAGGAAGAGACATCTGATGAAAACATCTCTTCTCAAGAAGATCTAGCTTGGAATCTTTGAATCTACAAGGGCTCTCAAATAACCATGGGAATGGAGTGTACTGTCATCAGCAAAACTATAAATAGGATTTGAAGTTGGTGAAAAAATAGGTCATTTGTGTATAAGGGGAAAGTATGAAATCGTACAGAAAGCTGTTTTTGGTATTGTGTGTGAGGTAATTTGCTTTGATCTTCTATGCGATAGTATTGTCTGATTGCGAGGAAGCAGAATCATGGACTAACAGAGGTTTCGCGCAATCGTCTCGACTTCCGTTTCGTTAGAGGCCGATCTTTTTTCTTTTTTTTGTACTTCGCCTCTTCAGATTTGGATTTGTTAATTTTTTTCCACCCTCGGACTATCTCGGCACATTTGGAGAACCAACGCTTGAATCCTGGAATGGGAAATGAAGGGGAATGGAAGGCCTTCATTCCAAAAAGAATTATTTCATTTATTCTGTCAGAGCAGCTGGGTGGATTAGGAGAGAGCGAAGACAGCAATTAGACCGTAGAAAGGAGTATTAGATCAATCGGTGCTCGTCATGTTGCGCACGTTTAGGTTCTAGAGGATAGGAGGACTGGCTGGGTGGACGTCCAATGGCAAACAACATTCGGGTGGGATTATTTTGAAATACCAAGAGGAGAGGTGACATCTGCGGCGTATTTGGAAGGAAAGTTGGTTAAATGGACACGATGTTGATAAGATGTGGAAAATAACTAGTTTTCCGTTGGGAGATGGACGATTTGTATTAGATCATTGCTAACAGCAATGATGAAGCGGATTTATGTTTATAGTTGCAGTTTTCTTGTTTTCATGTTTTTTTTTTTTTCCTTTGTTGTTTTATTCATGATTTCATTTAGTTTGAATAACGGCCGAAGCAGCTAAAGCGTTGAGACACACGTTCAGACAGCATATTGTGTTAATTGTAGGTGTTTTTATTTTTTTTTTATTTTTTTTTTATTATCTATAGTTTCGTTTGCAGATGAAACCCATTATTTCCAGAAGGAAATGATTCACTACATTTATATGAGATAAAAACAAAACAAAACAAAAAAAAAAAAACAGTAAAAACTTTAATTGGTCCTTGTGTCCAACCGGATCGTTCAACTTAAAGAGTCACTGTCGCAATGTCCTCTCATATGCGTTACAGAGACTCCATTTATGTATTTACTTCAAGAACATGTTTCATTAGAGCAGCGATTTTTAACCGATGTGCCGCGAGAGGTCTTCAGGTGTACCGCGAGATTTATGAAAACAAATTAATTGAAAGAAATAATGTCGTAATTTGCGCATTTATTTATTAGTGTCTGGTCTTCCCTCTTCCTGTGTGTGTAAATCAATCAAAATTATGCCTATTTTTTGCCAGATCATCAAAAAAAATTAAAAGAATATATTTTTAGTGTGCCGCAGAATTTTAATAATTAGTCTAGGTGTGCCGTGTTATGGAAAAGATTGAAAATCACTGCATTAGAGTAATACTGTGAGTTTGGAAAGACCTGGGTTCGATTCCCGTCCATGACGGGAATCGAACCCAGGTCTTTTTCTACTAAAGGTCTCTTTCTATATGGTCTGGTCTCCTTCTACTAAAAGTGAGTTAACCGGTCTCATACGGAGGTGGAGGTTTTTTTTTTTTCCACTCCCGGTAACCCGAGTTTTTCATCCCTCAAAACAGGTAAACCGCTCCCGTGAACACAAAAGGCTAGTCATAAAATATACTACGGCAAGGAAGGCAACGGAAAACCACCTTGCGTCACATCTCTCTAGTAATCAGTTGCAACCCTCTCAAAAGCCACAGGATTAGAATTGTTGGTAAGATCGTTCCTCCTCTCACATACTCAACCTAACCGTCGGCTTTTCGATGTTTTTTATTTTATTTTATTTTTAATAAGTAAGCCACTTACAAAGAACACTAAATTATATTTGACTTTGTGAAATGTCACAAATTCCAATCCTTCATCGATTCAGTAAATAACGATAGATTGCGGGCGATTAAATCTTTCTTTAATATTCTACAGGTGCGATGCACCACTCCTGCATTTAGTAAGATGACAGTAATAATAATAATAATAAAAAAAGTGATTCATCATTGACAAATCCGTTAGTAATTTGTGTCTACAATAAACCAGTTCGGCGATCTCCTTTCTAAGATCTTTGTTTATTTTGAAGTCTGCCCTGTAGCGCCATCTACTGCCATTTTATATTACTATTTTTCAATGTCTAATTACTTTTTCGATAGAAAAAGTATCAGTAGAGAAGTTTTATAGAGTGTTGAACTTATTAGTCGTTGCATTCGGAGTAGAATAATATGACCATTTAGGATAATAAACAGGCTTTGTCAAATTAGTTATTGACGTCTGAGAGATACCGTAAATTTTCTTATAGTATTGTATTGGGGTTGGGAGCTAATGCTATAAGGGCGTTGTCCTGAGCTTGCACGCGCTGCTTTGAAACGATAGAAGCAATTAGAATCGTAATAAGCACAGACCCAATACATGTTAATGGTTTTCATTTGAAGTTTGTTCTCATTCATTTTATGGAGACCCGTGTTTACTAGAAATATCGCGTGCTACGCTTCTGTTTTCATGGCTTTTTCTTTTTGCGTGGAATGCGAAATTGTAATTAGATAAGGTGGTTCATAAAGTGTCAGAATTTATGGACATTATTGACGACACATCACTTATAAGAAGCTTCTGTTTATTACTTAGCGTGCAGTGTCACTTTACTTTCTCTAATACCGGTAAACAAAAGATGGAAAGAGTAGATATTCACCATTTGGGCATCCAACGAATGATTTTTTTTTTTTTTTTAGATTAATTCATTACATCAGCCTGATTTACCATGCATAGTCTATGGAGGGAGGTGAGGGAAGTGTTTTTATTTATTTATTTATTTTTAAATATTGGAATAATTTATCTACCTCCGATTTATGCAGTTTTGGTTTTATCTCGATAACTGTTATGAGTTATGATAACTATAATCCAGATGGTTGTTGGTATATCCAACGTTAGCTCAATGTTAGATCCTTTTTTTATGATTCAGTTTTCAAAAATAATCTGTCTCTGGTTCTTTTTTTTTGCTTCATAAAAGTTTTCCTTTCACTGGGTGAATAAAAATATTTAAGAATGTTGGCAGTTTTTACACAAAAGTGCACACGTTGCTTGGTCTGCGATAAACTATCTCTTTGGGAAAAGCAAATTGTTCACTGAATTGCTTCAATAAGATTGCTAAACACAGAGAGAAGGCTTTGAATGATAATGTTCTCGGTGGACAGCTCTCACATTGATGCTAAGATGATGGATGGTGTTTAGCACAAAAGGATTTAAGTAACTGGCATCTCCCATTTCATGGTTAGTGTCACCTGTATTCCCTTGAGATTGTCTTTAGAAGTTTCAAGTTGGTTTCGAGTTTGGTGATAATAAAGGATGTATCCGAACTGTTAGATATGCAGATGTATTGCTTTCGCTGGTGCTGCTTATCAGAAACTTGCCAAACAGAACTCCTGATTACCAGGAAATTCTGTCTATGGCTATTAGGCAATATCTGATTTTCCCTTATATCGTATGTATAGAAAGAAAAAAAAAAACACTGGTGCAGCTCAGAGCTTTTCTATTGACAATGGCGCCTTCTGCATTATTAATATAATAGCCATTATTGTCAATTTGTATGAATTGAGTGCTAGATGTGTGTTTGTGTGTGATTTAAGTGTGGGGGGGGGGATACTTTGAGTAGAAATGTTAACATTTTATGATAGCACAGATTTGAATCGCTTTGCAGGGAAAACATCAAATCTGCGTTACGCAGATGTTTTGCTTAAACGTGGTCTTCGCCACTTAATCTGCTGCGAACCATAATACTCAAATAGCACAGCTCTGAGCTGTGCTATTGATGCTTTGCAATATCGCTTTGCAAGGAAAATAGCAAATCTGCGTTGCGCAGATGTTTTGCTTATAAACATGGTCTTCGCCACGTAATCTGCTGCCAACCATAATACTCTAATGCGAAGATGTTTTTTTTTTTTTTTTTTTTTTTTTGCTGTGTGTGTATAAACGTCGCGTGCGATAACAGTTCGGTTGCCAGGAGTACCGTATTGTTAAATGCCCATTCTGCAACAGTCTGGTTTTTCCTAATTGCTATCGTTGCTTACTCACGGTATGGGCTACGCCTTCTGCACAATCCTTCTCTCCCCCTCACCTTTTCTCTCTCACACACACATACCTAAAATAAGTAGTCAGTTTGCCAAGAATGTAATTTTGCCCTCCCTGTATACCATTAGAGTATTATAAACCCATCAGGGTTGAAGGATGAAAACTAATTAGTGCAGGAGTAGTTAGTATTTGATTTGAATTTTATTGTGTGGTCCTTTTGTGGCGAGAGAAATGGCCATCACACATGTCTCTGCAGTAGTAGCAGCGGAGCCATTACAACCGCTGTTATTAATAATGTCATGAACAGGCACATGGGTTGGGAGGACGCATGTGGACAGGTTTAGAGGTTCGGAAATGGCCTGTTTTAAATTACCACAGCATGTTAGAAAGTTGTAGCGCTCTCTGACAATTTCCTTAATGTTAGCTAAATTGGGACCGTACATCACTGCGAGCTGCGGGATAACTCGACCAAGTGTTGAGCTCATTATGGGAGGATAAAGGGGGTTTTGTGACGATAACGAAACTCAACGCCGCGAGAAGTTTTAATGAAGCGAAGAGTGTAATAGTGATTATGGTCTTTCCCCTGATAAATGAGTGCTCCATGTTTTCTACTGTCTTCGGGCAACCGTCCATACCAGAGCGTATGTGTGGGTCTTGGAGGATTTATACACGACGACGCCACTGGCTGGTTGGGTTGTATTCATTCTTTCTTCCTTTTATCAAGGATACAAATGTAATTCTTTTTACGAATAGCCAGTTTGTTATTGGCGAAGATATTTCTCTACAGTACCTTAAGAGAATCTTGGATATTCTGTGTCTCATCTTACGCTGCGGTATTTCTAGAATTGGCTTCTACAAAATTGCTAATCATTTTTCTTCTTGCATAGAAACGGTAAATCATGATTAATTTGACATTGAGGTAGTAATTTGACCTTGAAAAAAAAGTTGCCGAAGATAATTCGGCAACTTTTTTTTTTTGCAATATAATTAATACAGTTTTTAAATAAATAGGTAATAAAGATGACATCGGGCAATCACTCTGTTTTCGGATTTGATTAAAAGAAGATAATTAAAACTTTTTGTTCGCGTGCTATTCTGAAATGCTAACGCATGCTAACTCTGGTTATGTGCGTGCTTCGGATTCACCAACCCTCAATACATTCTGTTTTTAAATTACCGAAGTTTTGAATTTGTGTAAAGGGTCAATAGGTTAATGTTAACTTCTGCTAATCGATAACTATTATTTTATTAGATAACTAATAAAATAATTAAACAGAGAATTTTAAAACAATGAGTTTTTTTTAGATCTGCTTTTGATTCGTATGAAAAATTACACTTAGTTCTCGTGAACAGCTCGTTAGTCGACTTGCGCAGTGTTATTTTTGGCTTCGTGAAGTGACCCATCGAATGTGATAGTCTCGTGCCAGCATCTATTATTTCACTCTGGTTTGTTGATGTTGTCTATGGTTGCTTGATCTCTCTGAATGTGAATATTTGCATAGCGCTATGACTGTGCATTTTGTGTTTATTGAGAGATCGCAATGATTATTATAAAGTGCATTTGATTTAATACTAGAATTACTAGAATTACATTGCCTAGTCATTTTCACGCTTAGTTAAAGATCATACATTTCTAAATATTAAGTAACAGTTTGACTTAACGTATTTAGAGAATGTTGCTTTTCCGTGTTTTTTTAAATTATTCTGTTGTTCTGAATGTTAGTTCCAGAAGATTAGCTGTTTAATAATTTCCACATTCGTTTTTGAGAATTTTGTATCACTCATGAAAAGTGATTTTCATGAGTGATAATTACTTTGTATCACTCATGAAAAATGATTTTCATGAGTGATACAAAATATTTATCAGCGGTATTTATTCACAGTAAATATTATTCCTACTAAAGTGTGAAAGACATCTTCAACAAGCAAAGCATGTTAACAATAATCTCAAGAGGGAAAAAACACTGCCTTAAGTTATGTGCGTATGCACGCGCGCGCGCGCTTGTACCTCATGTCTACTGGACTGCCTTTTACTTGCATGTTCGTCGTTTGCAAATCACCAGAGTTTGCTTCTATAAATATTTCGGAAGATATTCTTGCTGAGTGTGCATTTGATTGTACGTAACCCGCGTAACCTTGACTTTTTGTTTTTTTTATATTTTTATTTTATTCTTCCGTAAGGAGCGGGCATGCACAATAGAGTGCGCGGTATACTTCGTCTAAAAACGACATTGTTGTTCCTCATCGAATATTCATTGTGGAAGAATGGAATGGATTAAGAAAAACAAATTCGGTGACATTATAAACTCCGACAACCCAAAAAAGTAAAAAAAAAAAAAAAAAAAAGTATCGCTAGCCCTAAGGCACGCGCCGGTATAAGTAACCAAATATTTTTTATTTTTTATTTTTTATTTTTTTGAAGTTTCCAAATATTGTAATGTATTGAAGAAACAAGGCTTCTTTATATACAACCTTACATTCAAAACGTCGTAAGTCGATAAGCCCTCGGAGATTTGTAGGGCCATAAGTTTTAAGATTGCCGCGTGCATAGCGAAAGCTAGTGTACCGTTTGTTTCCTTTCTCACAATTGTCAAAAATAATCCGTTTCTTGATCTGACAGGCGCGTTTGATATTTGTGTCTGTCTTTCCATCTGTTGCTAGGCAACACTGAGGATTTGAAGTTTGCGCATGTTGCATCAATATCGTATTATTGGAAAATAGTTTGAATACATCTACTGTTGCTTTGACTTTATTAGTTAATGACAAGGAAGTGAAAAATGATAGATTTAAATGGTATTTGAAAGGGATAGAAGACTGGCTAATTACTAATTATGATAATTATCATTGGGCTTACAAATAAAATAATGATAAAACCAAATATTTTAACGTACATCCATTTCACGGTAATAAACTCAGATCATTTGATATACTTATAGCTAACTATACGATATGTATTTTATACTTCTTCTTCGGGATATCTCCTGCTTAGTGCAGGGTCCGCTATTTACCTAATTCGACACCAACCGGCCTGTCGTTGGCGGGAAACTGTATTTATGTCTGTTCACGAGGACGGTTTGCCTGTTCTGAGGGACGAAAAACCCGAGTTTCTGGGTGAAAAAACCTCCACCCCCGTCTGAGACCGACTAACTCATCTTTAGTCAAAAGAGACCAGATAAAAGGCCCTTACGTCATTGACGAGAATCGAACCCAGGTCTTTCCGATGGAGGCGCATGTATTTTATATTTAACTGCGGTATTTATTTTGGGTTGTGCAATGCTAATGGCGAAGTTATTCATTTCACTTGTACCATAGAACAGCTCAATGGCGCTCATCCAATATCTTATAAATATATTGGATGGGAAATATTATATACATATTTGATATTTTAAGAGAGATACATCAGGTGATATTTTTATTTATTTTTTTTATAATGTGACTCTCGCTTGGGAAAGTTTTACTTATAAAACTATAGTTATTCGTGCAGTGGGTGGTCTAAGGATTTTTAAAATATATTTTTATTCATTATTACCTAGTCCCGAAACCCTACTCTAGAGATCAAACACAAAACTTTTTTCACACTTCAGGCCTCCCGTAAGCAGGGCAGTGGTTTCACACCAGGAGATGAAATTCATCTTCTACCTAAAAACAATAAGAAACATCCATGCCCACGGCGGGATTCGAACCCGCAGCTTTTTTGGTTGTAGAGGGGATACACTAATCACTTAGCCTACCAAGCTGGCATTTGTGGAACCGGTGCTCCTTTTACAAATATTTTATTACCTTTTAGAAGAATTTTAATACCTAACTCTGAATTCAGAGATGGATTTATAACATTCCTTGTTTTCTTTTGGGCGCATAGTATTTACGTGCAATTGGATGCATACAAAATTGCTGAATAAATTCTTAATAACATATTTGATCTTAAACCGAGTCCTGAAAATTCTGTTCTTACAGATTAATAATTCGTAACGTCAATGTTTCCTCACTTTTTTTTTTTTTTTTTTTTTTTTTTTTTTGGGAACGCTTTTCTGTTTATCACAACCCGGCACAAATACATGCTATTGCTATGGTACTTGTATCCATGGAAACCACTTTGGTTTGATGAGGGATGTCCTTCATTTGTTATGAAAGGTACGTTGTTTATTAGCTGAACTCCGACACACACACACACACACACACACACACACACACACGCGCGCGCGCGCGCGCGTGTACATCATCTAATACGTCCTTGCACTTATTAGGTAAAAAGAAAAATGTTTTCCAATTGGGAATTGTATGTGCCCCGATATGTGGGAAGGCTGTTGTTAATCCCGTATATTTCTGATGTTTCTGCAGAGATGCTGAATACGTCTTGACGATTATCTACTGCTAAAAAGTCCCATTGTAATTTGAGACTGTTTCATTTTGTGTCTAAACACATTTTTTTTTTCTCGTTCCATAATATGCATTGTTTAACCACTTCTGCGAGAAATCGCAAGACATTTCTTTATAATATATGAATCTGTGATATGTCTTGTAATTAGGACTTAAATTTCGTTAAAAACGTACTTTTCTTTTTATGTGCAGTAATATGTCCTTTATAAATCTTTCATTAACTGTCTCCGCGTAATTTTTATTTCGTTTTTTTTTTATATTTTTTTTTTATTGCGACCAGCTAGTTATTAATTCGTTAGTTTTTCAGCAGCCTAAATCACTGGTGACTCATTATATTTGCGTATCAAGTAGGAATCTAGCAATGAAAGTTGACTGCAAACTATATTTAGAATGACAAATCGATTCGCGCAGTTAAAAGATGTTCCTTGCACACGTGCAAAAAAAAAGAGCAAATTGTACAAATTAGCCTAATTGAGTAATTAGCATTGCTAATTAGAATAATTAGCAATATGTCTTTTCATCGACATACACATCAGTACTGTAGTTTAAAGAAAGCATCGCGAAGAAAGTGCGCGCGCTTTCCAAAGAAAATGATAGAATTGGAAATAAAATCTTGCCTTTAGGGATTCTCTGTCTCTTACTGTTGTTCGTTGCTTGCTGTTACCGACGGTGAATACAAAACTTATCTTCCGGATTATTTGATCTTCTTAATGTATAAGTCTGTTTGGACTCAAAAGCGTTAGGTACATTAGCATATGAAATCACAAATCTCAATGTCGCATTTCTTTAAACTAAATGTTTTCTTATATCTTTATTAAGCTGAATTAAATTACCTTGCCATTTTGTATCGTTTTGGTATGGATGAAATATGTTTAATTTTTAATGCTTTATTTTTGTTAATTCTTTTATGCATTGCTTCGTGTGGTATATTTTGTTCATGTATTTAGCAGCGCTCCCTCGTGTGCATAGTCTCATGCACACGAGAAAGAGCGTTGCTCTTGTGCATGATACTTATTGTTAAATTTTATTTTTATTTTTTTATTGTGTATTGTTGATTTTATTGTTTATTCATGATTGTTACTTGAACAATTTGAACCAACAGTTTCCTTTAAGTAGCTATTGATAATTTGAAACTTATCATTTCACGGATTTGTGAATGTTACGGCATAATTTAGTTAAGTTTTTTTCCCCTTTGTTCTTCCTTTCCACTTTTCATTAAATCATTATTTGAAGAGTAATTCCCGCTCTGTGCATAATTTCTTAATTTCAAGCGTATGTGAAGCGAATCGCTTACATAAGCTGTAAATTTGGTTGTGTGTGTGTGTGTGTGTGTGTGTGTACACGCGCGAGCACCCATTCACATACTTTGTGCATAAAGAATTTTTACTTATTAACGACGTGTGCTAAGCTATGTTGCACAAATCGGAAGACTGCTTTAATTTGTGATCGTAACACTTCCTTATCAAATGCCGGATGTGTGTGTAGAGGCTTCGTAGTCTAGCTGCTGTAATGATGGGGCGTTTTCTACTACTCCTTCCTCTTTTTTTATACCATCATCAATACTTGAAATAAATGACTAAACATGTCACCTTGCACGGATTTCGTTAGTTTTATAGCATTTAAAAAATACAAGAGAGCAACATATAATTAAGACATAAAACGCTATCATAGTTGCCTCTTCCATTATTCCAACCATTCCCACTTTTTGAGGTGTTGGTAATTACATAGGGCATCGTGAAGATCGAATAGTGATGTAATGGTTAATATGACAATAATTCCGTCGGTTGTTAGTAAAATTGACAGAATATGCTAATTCCGTTTGTAACATCATCTCTCCGAGGTTGAATTTTGAGCTCTTGAACGAATAAAGATCAAATGGATGAAGCGTGATCATTCACCACTAATAAGTGGTGAGTGATCACTCTTCATCCTATTATCCTTCATCCTATAAGTCTTATCCTATTACATATATGAAAGGGTTATGATATGGGGAATATTTTCTTGGGAATCATTTCGAGTCCTGATATTTGTAGAGCATACTATGAATGCTATAAAGTACCTATCTGTTGTGGCCAAGGGCGGCTCTTGCATAGGATCTGTGCAACTGCAGCACTCCCAATTTTTCTCGATATATAAATATATTTATTAATTTATTTATATTTGCTTGTAATATTTAATTTTATTATCAACAATCCTCTCATTTTGCATAAAAAATAATAAAAATCCATCTTGTAGCACTTAGGAGGGCGAAGGACGCTAGCAGCACTGTGTTTACCACAGTGTCATATTGCTAGTATTTGGTACGCGCGCAAGCATATGCACGTCATAGTGAGATGCGAGCTATTCGCGTAATGCGGCACTGTCCGTCGCGCAGTTCAACTGTTCTTTATATGCAGTTTGCGTCAGTAGTAGAGTGTTCGTAGTGCTTATCGTGTTTACTCCGTCTCTTTCCACATTCGGACATTACAATTAAAGGATTTAATTGTAATGTCCAAAAATTGTAAATCCATTCCTTTAATTAATTAAAGGAATGGATTTTATTTTTAAGTAATTTTGAATTATACGAAACTGTATAATTTTATCCATAATAAACAATATTTTTTCATGTTTAATTTTTTTTTTATAATTTTTACCATAATTTTGATATTTTATCGAAACACGTATACACTGTACTTACAGTGTGTATGTATATTTCGAAAGTTGCAGCACCCCCACAATTTCAAGCCACGAGCCGCCACTGGTTGTGACATTAAGGCACACCCTTTCGTGGTGAGGAATCCCAAAATGGCAAAGGTGTATTCTGGCAGGATATTGTGGCGTACCGCGTTGCTGGAATCGACCTAAAGTGGTTCGCCGAATACAACATCATCTTCCACGTGTCGACCATGGCCGCCGAATTCACCTGATATGAATCCCATATAATTTTTCTATGATTACACGTATCCAGAGATCTGGCGTTTGAATTCTTCATCCGGATCACGCGCAGATCTGCGGCAATCAATTCTGACCACCTGATATAGCATACCTCCTACAACATTCGTTAGGTCTTATAGTCTGTGCCACATTGCTTAGTGGCACTTCTGGTAGTAAAATAGGGAGGGGGGCGGTTACGAACTGTTAGGACGATGATCATATAACTAATTTTCATGATATTTGTGTAGTTTTTTTTTTTTTAAATAAGCTTTTAATTGTTCTCTTCGGATCTCTTGCAAACAGACCATAAAACGCATGCGGTTCACATACATGACAGCAAAGAATCTAAGGCGTCATAACCTTTAGTGTTATCTAAACAACTGACCAACAAGGGCCTTACTAACGTCTTAAAATTACTTTGTTTCTTGTCACGCCACATATAGTGACACATCGCCTTTGAGATTCGCGGAAAACGATCGTAAATTATGATTTAAAAAATAAATAACTAAAGCGTAGAACATTGGAGATTTGTGATGTTGTGTAACAGATCATTTTTGATGTTATTTCAAAGTGTAACAGTCGCTTCCCTAGAAGAGCAAGGATGTCTCGGCTAAATAAAAACTCATGTTACTTGCGCGTGCTCTGCTTTTTTAATGTCATACTTGCTTCTGGGGTGTTTTTAGAATTGTGGGATGGTCGTAAGTCTTATCCTATTACATATATGAAAGCTAAAAAGATAGAATCTGCTATTGGGATGTTTTATTACCGTTTAATATATATATATATATATATATATATATATATATATATATATATATATATATATATATATATATATATACTAAGACAATTTTGCCATTACAGAGTTCGATTATTTCGGATAGATTTCAATTGCCGTCATGAACTCCAAATTTCTCTAAATTCTCCCTTAAGTGAAACTAGGGAGGACAGCATAGACAACGAATCTAAATGTCCTCTTTGTTAAATGCTTTTCAAAAAAAAGTGTTAAAATTATTGTGAAGTATAGATGTACAATAAACAGATACTTATGTTGTTATATCATTGTCACTAGAGGGCACTGATATAATTTGGTGAAGAAGTTTGCTTCCGACTTTTATCTATCCTAAAGATTGCAATAACTCTGTCATCTTTCAGCGTTTTTTTTTTCTTTTTTCTTTTTTTAAATAAGTGTTGCTTTTTTTTGTTCGTCGCGGATTTCCTGTTTCTCAAAATTGCTAACACCACTCGGGAAATCTTGTGCGGTGGTTGCCTTTCAGCAGGCAGTTTCTGTTGATGGCCAGCGAGAAATATGACACTGTAGATGAATCGGTGTAATTATCCTTCAACGCTTAAGCAGCACATTGTGGCAAAAGCTGGTCAACAAAAGTACTCTCTTTATCACTAACATGACATAATAGAGGAAGGAAGAACGCCAGGAAAAAGGGAATCGTACATCACTCCGGGCAGAATCAAGTCATTTCTGTCGTTCAAATAAAATGAACGATACCCGATCGTATTTTAAGTGAATTTTTTAGGTGAACACCAAATATTGCCGAGGATTCGGCGTATGATGCCGAATCCTCGGCAATATACGCTGAATAATGCTGAAATGGGCTTAAACTATACTCATTTTAATTTTTTTTTGGGGGGGGGGGGAAGAAGGGGAGTTAAGGGTCGTGACGTTAGCCGTGAATGCATCATCGCTAAGAGTAGCGATGATACTTTCCTGGAAGTGCTGAATATTTCTCTTCCTTTTTCCTAAACGAAGAAACCACGAACCTCTCATCACAACTTTTATTATCGTTCACCTCGACTGGAAACAAAATAAGCTCAAATGCTATTATAGATGGCGCTTTTCTACCTCCTACTTCGAGCGAACACTTTTCGTCTGGTTTTCCCACAGGAAGGATGACTCAAGTGTATCGCATCTGCCTTCGCTTGCAAAAAGGAAAGGCAGAGTGGGGTTGTTCGAAAGTTTCGCGAGATGAAGATCACTCAGTGGGATAGGAAAATCTTGTCGGCTGATGGAGCTGTATCAGTCTCCTTCATCTCCGTCTCGCTTTTCCTCTTGCGCCATTCCCATTTTTTTTTTATTTATGATTTCTCGGAGATTTTTTTTTTTTTTTTTTTCGTGTGTTGTGCTTGACTTTTTGCTGCGTTTAGTCATCCTCGGTAGCGCTCATTGAATAAGTAACGATGTAAATAATTTCTACTGTTTTTTCTGATACCCATTCTTTTCAATAATTTAAATAACCTCCTTTATTCTGTTAGCACGTATTTCCAATCGCTGTTAATCAATTTTTAATTGCATAGTGATATGTTCTAGTAGGTTTTCAGATATTGCATGTGCATTGTTTTAATGAAATTAAACTCTTAACAGATTCACGTGTCTTCATATGGTTTCCATGGTAGCGTGTTTTTTTCAACTCATTTTAATCTTCATTGTTAAACTTAAGAGTTCAGATACATTACATTTTCACTGAGAATTTTTATATGAAATAAAACCAACAGAAGTGATAGATTTTACCTAATTGTTGGCTTTCGCTGTCATCGATTGTTGAGTAGCAACAATCGATGAAACTCTTTGAGTGTTGGCTATTGTAGCAATATATAACGACAATTAGCAACAATCACTTATCATGTGATTCAAGATTGCGTCACGGCATGCATGTATAAATAATGAACGTATTATTCTCTAACATAACTTTACTGTAGTGGTGACCTGTTTTATTCATTTTCAAAGTGTAAAAGACTTAGGTTGGTACAAGAAAAATAAATTGAACAAACGAGTATTCTCACTCGAAAGTTCCAGAAACAATGCGAACAAAAGTCACGCTAGACTGAATTGTTTGAAGAGAGTTGGTTTATCTACGTGTGTTTTCTCCTTTCTGTCTTTGTGGCTTTTTATTATTCTTTGTTTCCTTTTTTATGTATATAATGGACTCTTTCTCAACTGCAGTATTATATATATATTTTTTTTTGCTTTCTTTCTTTGTCATTTATTCACTTTTATTCTCCGTCAGCTTTTCTTTTTCATATTTAATCTGCCTCTATCTGAAAATATGTTCTGACAATGCGAATATCTGTCATGTCCGGAAGAAATATAAACGTTGGAACGTGCCCATAAATATCTCCGTTGCAAAAGTGCTTGGGACGTGTGCCCATACAAAGGATCTGTGAGCATCTTCTGAAAGTACAGTTATTAAAGCAACTAAGCTCGCTTATGGCTGGTCTAAGTACAGTTATTTTCTTGGTTTACGTAGGGTTGTGTGCCGGAGCACGAGCATCACGTGATGGCAAGCGTTATAGTTAAGGAATAGACAAAAACCAACATACATACACACACACACACACACGGATGCGGAGAATGTGGTCTTCCTAAGTTATACGAGCTCGCGTAACTTCTCCTTAGGGATGGATACAGTTAATATTTAGTTATACTCCGATGATTCATTACTTCATAAGGATATAAATGAAATACTTTTTTTTAGCCATCTTTAAGTATAGGTTAGTCTGATCATTTTAACTTGTTCCTACGATTTTAAAATATTTGTATTTTCTTTGTGCATAGTTGAACGTTTTTGTATGCTTAATTACTTTCTTTTATGAACTGCTTTTTATTCTTAGTAAAACCAAAAATTAGTTGGGTTCGAATCCCCAAATGGGATTCGAACCCAGGTCTTTCTAACTAAATTGCATCAAGTTCAAGACAGAAAAGACTAGAAGTATTATTTTAATGTCTAATATAGCCTACTTTCCTTTAGGAGTACCCCTTTTTTACAGCGTCATTGGCTCTTTACCCAAATTCTAGGGCATTACTGAAGTATTATAAAACTAATTATATGAAGAATAAAAAATAGGAGAAAATTTGGACATACCTTTTTTTGGATGTTGTTTTCTGTCTCCTTGTTCCGGCGAAGTGCCTTCATATGCTGTTAAGCTGGTAAAGGAAGTTTTTTTTTTTTGGGGGGGGGGCTAGGAAGTGAATTATTTGGAAAAAAAAACGTTTTTTTTATATGTATAACTAGGGTGCGCCTCCCCCCCTCCCCCCTCTGGCGCCTATAGCGCCCAACCACCCGAATTCCGGGCTGGTAAGCCGGTTCTCCTGCAATCCTGATGACTCGAGACATGAGACAACAATGTGTTTGTCTTATGAAGGCAAACACATTGTTATTTGTTTGCCTTCATAAGATATAAAAACTTTTCAAATTTCTGGTTATCTTTATATATATATAGAATAGATATTATTATTAAGGGTGGGTAGAGACCGTTTGGGAGGGGGGGTATTCTGAAGACAGAAATTATTGTTTTGGGGAAGAGGAGGGATTTAAGGGGGAAAGTCAGCGGTGGGAGTAACGGGGTGTGAGCCGTTTCGACAACCTTCGTCTTCCGAACTCGTGTGTATGTGTGTGGGAAGGGGAGTAACATTGGAATTTTCGCAGAAATAATACCTATAAGACTAGAAGTAGTTGGTACTTCTAATCTAAATGATATAAATCATTGTTGATTAATATTTCAGTATAAATATATGAAGTATGTAGATTATTCCACAACTCCTGTATAAGGATGCATTTGACTTTCTTCACATTTCCCTAATATATAAACTGAAGAGCAATTCTTACTTAGCTGTTAATTATTTGTGTCATTATATATTTAGCTGCCGTATGACGAAGTAACAGAATTATTTTGAGGTACGGATTTGCACTGAATATTTGAATTAGTAATATATTTACATAGTCATTAATTGCGTGGAATGTCGTGATCATTAATTTTAAATACAGAATTATAGTACTTGGTTAATATTACTAGGCCTCATTGATTTTAAATATTAATATGATGTTTAAAATGAATGAGGTTATTGATATCTGAAGGTAGTGTATGGAAATAATGATATTAATTTGAAATAAATGGCTAGCGTATTCTATATATTTTCTTTCACGGATTTATTTTTATTGTTTTTTTAAGGTCTTTGTTTTTATATCTGTTGGTCTGTCTGATGTTCCAACAATGTAAATCTTCAATAATTTATTATTACAAAACTTTTGCCATTGTGTCGTCTGCTAAACACGCACGTTTTTAAAGCTTCTGAAATGATTGTTGCTACAATCTATAGTAATAGAAGCTTGTTTCCTAAAGGTATAAAAAAAAAAACTTTTTTAAAGCACGAAACTGCAGGTAAATCACTGGCGTGCAGCGTCTTCATTGCGTCGGTTGGTTAAAAATGCGTCATGTACAGCCCATGTAATCTAGCAGCTCTGGAAGAAAAGGGAAGAGATGCAGGTAAACAGCCATTACGTCTTTTTACGTTCTCTCGATGGAATCTGCACGGCGAAACAGCCGCTATTCAAACCTTGGACCACTCAGTGAGCAAGCAGGGCACGTTCGTGTCACCGTTCATTAGCGAATGTCCCGAGGAACTGGTTTTAATGTCAAGCATTGAAACAGTATGCGCTCCTTTCTTTCTCCGAGTAATCAGTTCGCGTTATGTGGTAATTTTATTAAATATGTATACTTGAACATCGGAAAAAACATGGATCATTTCGTTGGGCTAGGAATGTGCGAAGAGGTATTTACTTTTAAACGAGCGAGACACGAGCAATTATGCTTCGAGGCAAATATCGATTGGTTTCAAAACTGCAAAACCGATTTGGCTTTTCGGAAAAGTCAATCTTTACTGCTATGTACATTGGATTTGCATATTTTTGCATTGGATTTATGTCGAACAGCACTTGCTGGCGTGTTACAACTTTCCTATCTTTGCTGCGTTAAACTATTTACGTATTCCGAATGATTGTTTTCTATAAATGAGCGGCGGCAAAAATGTCCTGGTGTCGATCGCACTGTCTTCACAACCATTTTGTCATATCTTATACATAAATGAATTTCAATTACGAAGATAAACGGGATACCAGCTTTGTGGAAGCTTTTTAACACACATTCTGTATATGCAATGGACGTTATTATTATATTTTAGATGGGTAACTAGATTAAATAACTAAAGAATAAATGAAAAGGCTAAATTAACAAACTGAAGAATAGATTAAAAGACTACATTAACTAACTAAAGAATAGATTAAAAGATTAGATTAACTAATTGAAGAATAGATTAAAAGATTAGATTAACTAATTGAAGAATAGATTAAAAGATTAGATTAACTAACTAGATTGGAGACTAGATTAGCTAACCCAAGAATAGATTAAAAGACTAGATTAACTAACCCAAGAATAGATTAAAAGACTAGATTAACTAACTGAAGAATAAAAGACTAGATTAACTGGATTGGAGACTAGATTAAAGATTAGATTTAACTAACTAGATTGGAGAATAGATTAACTAATTGTAGAATAGATTAAAAGACTAGATTAACTAGATTGGAGACTGGATTAACTGGATTGGAGACTGGATTAACTGGATTGGAGACTAGATTAAAGATAAGATTTAACTAACTAGATTGGAGAATAGATTAACTAATTGTAGATTAGGTTAAAAGACTAGATTAACTAGATTGGAGACTAGATTAACTAACTGAAGAATATATTAAAAGATTAGATTAACTAACTGAAGAATAGATTAAAAGACTAGATTAACTAGATTGGAGACTAGATTAACTAACTGAAGAAATGATTAAAAGGCTAGATTAACTAACTGAAGAAATGATTAAAAGGCTAGATTAACTAACTGAAGAATAGATTCAAAGATTAGATTAACTAATTGGAGAATAGATTAACTAACTGAAGAATAGATCAAAAGACTTGATTAGCTAACCGAAGAATAATTTAAAGGCTAGATTAACTAACTATATTAAAGTTAAGTTGTACAGGAATCAGATTGGATATAACATGGATAGCGGTATCGTATGTCTTTCCGTTGTCCTTATAAACTAGCGTCATTTGTACCAGCTAGCCGGAGAAATGGTTTTCTTTAGCCTAGAAGAATTGAACTTTCACGTAGATAAAGAGATATCTGTTTCAAAGAGAGCACTGGGAGGAATGAATCCCTGTTTCTTAAAGTGGCCATTTCCATACTCTTCACGACCCCCTTGGGTTTTTAACTTCATTCTTTCCATATATTCTGTTGTAAAAATGAACACGTTTAGTAACGCGATGCACTTTATTTCCCTGTCTATTTATCGGTGTCACACTAGTGGAGACAGTTGCATTTTTTGCTGGGATGACCGTCTATCAGCTTGAAACACCCGGTAATTTATCTATTATGATCCAACCTTCTATACTTTGAAATACTTGGCTTTCCATTTAAGTGGTTCTTTTTATCATTTGAATTCCTCCTCAGGGATTCATAAAATCCCATAATTTTATATTCTTTCTCTCTCTCTCTCTCTCTCTCTCTCTCTTTGTTCTCGTTAAAGGTTGCTTCAAGCTTAGTTCCTGACCAGATTTCATGATTTACGATAAGCATCTGCTTTAAAAAATCGTTTTTAGCAAGAATAAATCAGAAATTATATTTTTTTAAGAAAAAAAAAACAGAATATATAGATTGTATTTTTAACCAATCCTATTTTATATTTTTACGACTGTATTTATCATTATTGTTGAGTTTATCACAATACCATATTAACGTTCGAACACACAAAATACTAGCTATGGTTTCACATGAAACAATTACTTGGTTTAAGTTTCTTGTATAGTTTGTGTCTGCGCGGTTAGCTTAGTGGCTATGCGTTTCGCAACCATATGCCTGGGGAAGGAGTGTCCTAGGTTCGATTCCCGTCGATGACGTGAGGAGCTTAAGGATCTTTCTCAGTCAAAGCTAAGTTAGCTGGGCATGGACAGCAGTGTTTTCCCCGCAGTTTATTTGGTATTTTTCATCCCGTAAACCGGCCCCGTGAACACACACAGGCTACAGTCATAGGATATAGTACTTAATCCCTCATTAGGAGGGCTCAACCAGTCCTAAGGGTCGGTCTAGGAACGGGGAGGAACCCCACAAGAATAAAATAAAATTCAGTTTGTTAGCTGTTTCGACACTGATAGTTATGAAGTTATTGTTCTATTGCCCAGTCGTTATTTTTTATGTATTCTGGTCCAAAGGGTGGAAATCCATAGTCTATTAGTACCATGAGTGTCCTGCTTGCTCTAGACTAAACCACCTTCAGTAAGGCAGGATGGCAGTCGTAAACTGGTGACGCAGTTTATGACAAATGCAAAGCAGAGACTATCTACTCATCATCCAACTAGCAGTTCTATCAGATCAGCCATTTAATCAGATATTTTGGGTTATATTTTACGGAACGGATCTCTTGGTATTTCTAAAAGTTGGATTTTTATCGGAAGACTGTTTGGATACCACTGTTACGTGTAGCTCAACGTACCTAATAAGTTTTCTTTTGAAATAATTATTTTCTTCAATATACCTGTGCCTTATTTAATTGTATTAAACCAGTTGCTTTTCCGAAGAATTAGATGATAGGGTTAGAAATCGAAATATATTAATTAGCATTTCAATATTAATTTTTAATCATATTGATATATTTCGTATGGAAGCTTTTGGTGTACACACTTACATAACGTTTATCTGCCTTTAGGCTTTCAAAGTAATCACAGCTCATCACTGTTGACGAATTTGTGTACGTTTGGAGGATATAACAGCAAACAGTTTCCTTACTTGGTGGTGTTTAGATAAGATATATTCTAGAATATATCCCTTTTCATAATAACGAGACTAAGCGTTACCGATCAGTTCCGGGAAACCTACGGAGGACATCGATTTTGTGCTTAACGCTGTCTCCAACGTTATGGATATGCGAGGTGAAAGTCAGTTGTCAGTTCTAGCTTTTCGTGATTAATTAATATTAACGTTAATCAATAATCAGCCAGTCTGCTCGTAGTGGTATGTTAATGGCCTCTCGTAGCTCGTATCAGTGGGCGGGAGGAAGGGGATGAAACATCGGAGGGGGGGACGCATAGTTTGACGGCTTCCAGATAGAGTTGGTCAATAACATACCATTACGCTGGAGTGGTTAGATTGAACACAGTTTACCCATTGTTCGGGGAAACTGTTGTTTCTTTTATTTCTTTTACGGGGTTTTCTGTCGTGTTTGCACCTTTACTGACACCAATAAACTACGCCAAGAAAATAAAACTGCAAGGATAGACATTATTTGCACTTGCATCTCTTTACGGAACGTGTTCTGGTTAAAACAATTTTTCTCCATTGATGTTGTTTTGCATTTGTGTTAATATTGTCGAAATATTTCAATTCTGCACTGAACGCAGAAAAATTCTCCAATGTTTTCGCGTTTATTGGAGGTTCAACCCTTGTTTATTGCTATTGCGCTGTGATTAACGTACATTACACTGTAAATAACGAATGGGAATAATTTATTTTCATTATAAAATTTTATGTAATAATTCAAAGCATTTGTACATGCGAATGAGGTTTTTTTTGGGGGTGTTTAATATTGGTAATAATCCCTCCCCATATAATCTTGTTTAATAATTTTTGTCTCTTCAGGATCGTACGTTGTCTTTATTATGACAGGTCCTTGGATTTTTTTTCTTGTTTATTTTCTTCGGCCTCCGTCGCGACAGGAGACAGTGAGAGAGAAGACAGCTGGTGCGGACAGGAGGTTGGCGGTAATAGTCACTATCTTTTGCTTCATCCTCATCTTCGCAGTGTGCTTACCCACGCTTGCATCCGCCTCCTTGAGCTGGCAGCCGTATTGCTGTGTTTTAATTAGTCTGATTTTCCGATTCTGATTAAAAAGATCGATAATGCCGCTGCCTTGACAGTCCCTATTACCATCGTAAATCACTGCCAACCTACACACCGGCCTCTCTGCTTGCACCTGGTTTCCACTTTCCTTGAACTCTCTTCCCATGAGTGAAGGTGGACAGATTGGAGCTGGTTAGTGAGGGTGAATATTCCAGTTCATAAACACGTTGTTGTTGTTGTAAGGAAAGGTCAACGATCCTGAAAACGAATTCATTGCCTGCAGAGAGTGAATGAATTACTTAGACAATAAGAAAATTGCTTGTGAGAAACTAGAGTTATAATGCAGTAGCATATTTTTCATGGTTACTCATCATTATCGAAGGAAATCTGAGAGAAACTGGAGTTACATTTTTCATGGAAAGAAATCTGAGAGAAACTGGAGTTACATTTTTCATGGAAAGAAATCTGAGAGAAATGAGTTACAATGCAGCATATTGTTCATGGTTGTACATCATTATTGAAGGAATTCTGAGAGACATTAAATTTTACTTCGCCTGCATCTTGTTTGGAGTAGATTAAAAGAGAAATATGCAAACAGAGACGAGCAGTATTCTTTGAGCAATAATTAATAAGAAAAAACCCAGCTAAACTCGACAGCTTTAGATCTGTTTCGAAAGAGTGCAACTTATTAAATTATTTTCTTTCTTTGTTGATAGTTCCTTTTGTGAAATTTCTGTCCTGTTTAAAAATCTTAATATGATGTTGGTACAAAGTTTGAAGAGGTTTTTTTTTTTTTTTTTGGAGTTCGTTTGCTAAGCTAAAAGTTTTTTTTTTAAATTTTTAGCTTTCGCATCTCTTAATATACATATTAATTTCTAAAGCGTGATACAAGAAATTTCCGTTAAGATGTTTTAAGAGTATTTTAATGATAATCAATAGTGTACTTCAGTTGAATAGAAAGTCCCCAAACTTAAATCATCTTGAAGTTTTCTAAGATTCTCATCTCTTTTCAGTTGGCAAACAAGACTACAAACATATTCATACGAACTTCGAATGAATCTCTTTAACGTACTTCGCGATCTTCATATCCTCTCTGCAAAGTGACATCAAAAGAATTTGTATTTGCTTGCCTGTAGAAGTAAAAAAAAATCCATATTGATATAGTTGAAGGGGATTTCTTTCAGAGAAGCCGGAGTAGTTGGAGCATTGATTAAGCGCTGAAGTCTTGAAAGGTCTAAGAGATCTGGCTGGTAGGGAGCGAGAGTATCATTTGGGCGGTGAGGCTGCAATCTAGTCAAGTATACGGAGGCTGAACTTAATGGTGATGATGCACATTACCCAGTTTCTTGTAAATCGTCGGGGTAATCCGATCTAACGTCGATATTAATCTGCTATCTCTATCGTCTATCCTCTTATATTGTACCGGCTACATGGACGGAGTGACGAGACAGAGAATAAGGATGGGAGGGAATAAAAATGCGGAAAAAAAAAACCCGAGGGGGGGGGATTGGAGAAGATGAGTAGTTGGTAAGGCAGAATCGTTCACTGTTTTGCATGTCATTCGAGATTCTTTAGCGTACAGACGGCGCCAATGGTATGCATTTATTCACTTTTCTCTTTTAAATTACTAGCGAACCTGAGAGGCAAACAGCGGATATTTTCGACGGAAGTACTGCGAAGAAAAGAAGTTCGGTGTATAGGATGGAACGCGTTGGCAAGCCGCTCCTGCCAGGTCTCTGCTACCGTGCAAGATTGATTCACAATCTTCAGGGGGTGAGCTGCTGTATCGGATTTCAATCTCAGGTGTCGGGAAATTAGAGTTTTCATTAGGATCTCTTTCCCTCCCCCCACTCCCGAACATTTATTATAACTCGCATATCTTATGTGGGCGGCTGTTTGCAGTGGCTCTGAGTGGCAAGATGACACAGATTTATTGCTCTTTGAAGATGTACGCCGAACAATCAATCACAAAATGTCAGAAATGGTCCTCCGACCAGATAATCAGGAATTAAACTCGATTAAGATGTTTTGCAGTAAGAAGTGATTGCTTCAAGGGAGATTTAGTTGTCACTACTACGGAAAACAGGAGTCAATAACCTGAAGCGGAGATTTTCTCCTTGACCGAGAGTCCTTACTTGTCATCAAAATCTTTTGTGTGGTCTTAACAGACCATGGTTGATTGTCGTGTCTTTCATGGTCATATTCATAAGAGATATTGTCGCTATATGGATTATCATGTTTACTAACGATGTAAAAGGTTCAAGGACGTGGTTTGAGGTTGTGCAGGATACCCTATCGAACAATGTAAATCTCATTTAAAGCCCTGACCTTTTGTTATTATTGGGAAATTCATGATTCGCCAATTAATCTTAATCATCCAATCTAGACGATCTTCGTCTTCATCTCATTCTATTCTTTGCTTTGGTCTTATTTTCAACTATCCAGTTATTTTGTTTCTTTAAAATTTCGATTCATAATGTCATATGAAATATGGAGAACTCGTGATCTAGCTTTTGAAGTGTTTAAAATTGTGTTATCATAAGAGGAAGATACTTAGCTCCACCTATCTGTCAAATATTGCATTTATCCTTATATAAAAAGCATTTCAATGTGTATAACTCTAGATTCTGTTCCATTATCAGCTTCGTATATATTTGTTGTCTAACTTCATCCTTATCTATAAAACGTAGTTGTTGTTCTCAATATTATTCCTCATATTTGAGGAATACGTTTCTTTTAGCGAATAGGGCGTTTTTCTTAGCGAATATGACGACATTACTCGCTAAGAGTAACGTCGTCATATTCTCTGTTCGCTAAAAGAAATGTTACATAGCCGTTAATCTTTCTGGGCCAGCAACGTTTTAAAACGACATCGCCTCTCAGGATTTCCCCTTTTTAAAAGTATTTTACGGCAGTTTTGAAAAGTTCGCTGTGCATTTACTATCTTTCGCGAACACCTGGCCGCTTCACTTCCTCTAGAGACCTTACTTAAACCACCGACTCTGAAGGGTCGTCACCAGTGTGTTCAAAAGCCACGTTTCTTATCAAAAAGGTTGTAATGTTTCTGGTAATGGCAGACATGGGAGTCCCTCGTTAACCATCAACATTACCTGAATGCCATTGTTGTTATGGTGACGGGTATTTTATATTCACACTGCTTATCACACTTCTGCCATCCTGGGTAATGACCAATAAAAAGAAAACCTACTTTTGTCTGCCAGAAAATTTTTTTTATCCCCTCACCTTCCTTAAGTTTCTCGTGAAAAAAAAAAGACAAAAAAAGTAGTATTTAGCGTGAGTTTATCCCTCGTGGGATAGTGCGGTTAGGGTGTGGGGATGAAAGAATGCTAATATTACGGTGACCCGACAAGTTACAAATGAGCGGAACCTGTGTGCGTGCGTACGTGCGCTACTTCTGCATTCTGTCTATTTACTTCCCCTTAAGATCTTTTATGAATTTTTGATCTCAACAGACAATTTTGGAAACCTGTGGGTAAAAGGAATATTTAATAGTCCCCAATCGTTCCGGATAACGACTGCAGCGATGTCATTTAATAGTGTGCACTACTTTCACCTTACTCTAAATCACGTGACGCTTTGTGATTGTTTCAATTTAAAATAGGCTACATAATATATTCATTCGTACTGGCTGTTTATTTTGTTACAATGGTCTTCATTCTTGAATAATAACAATGAAACGTATGTCGTATTTCAACAATTTCGTCTATTGACTTGGCACATGCGCACTCCATCGATCCATCGATCAGTGTTTTACAGTGTTACCTCATTCGCTCTCTTTATCTCTCTTTTTTTTTTTTTTTTATATATTTTTACTTCAACCTATGAAGAAGTTGAATGCCGGGATTGTAAAGAAAGAATACAGGTTGTTTCTTTCCTGTCGCAGTTGTTGAAAGTCTATTGTCGCCGTCGCAGAGGTAACAAGTGTTGGGTGATGGGAATTATATGGCCGTCGAGTGACGGACGCCTGGCGTATGTCATTACGGTAGAAAGCAAAAGGAGGGGAAAACGGCGCGAGAAACCTTCAAGTATATCATGTTTGCTGTTCCGTATTTTTTTTTTTCTTTATTATTATTTTTTTTTTCTTGCCTTCGCTTTCCTGCTGCGTTTCGCTTTCAACAAGAACCCGTGGACGTATAAATAAAAGAATGTGACGGTGAAAATTGCCGACTTCACCATACGGATAGAGGTGTGGAGCCGTAACTTAACAAAACGCGGAGCACGGATATTGACATGTTATGGAAGTAGAGCAAGCCGTCAGCCAAACCCTATATTACGCACGTACATTCGCCCTCGCTCGCGCGCGCGCGCGTGCACGCGCACAAATCTTTTCAACGTTAGGCATCCTTCTCAAACCGAAATTACTGAAAAAAGGCGTGTCGCTGTTTTATCAACGGAAGGCTTGTGGAGGATGTCGATTTTTGGAAGAAATCCTCGTCATTGTTGTCCGTTCTGACAACAATGACGAGGAACGTTGATGGAAAGGGGAGGAAGAGGACGCTGAGGGACATTCAATAAGAATGCTGCAGGACGATTTTATTGGTGGTTTGCTAGATTTTTTTTTTTTTTCAGAACCAGGAGTTGTTTGACGGGAACAACGATTACACTTGTGAAAATGCTAAGGCATGAAGTTTACTGAGGATCATCAGACGGTTTGGTATCCGAGGATCACGTTTTTGGTCACTGCTGTTTTCTCGTACAGCGATTAATATGATCGGCACTGTTAATATTCGATAATATAATTCATATAGGATTATCACCTTTGAGTTTTCAGCCATACTTTAACGTTAGTAGACAATTATAGATTACAAATGTCCTCGGGCCAATAATGCCCTTACTGTTTAAATGCAACTCACGAGACTGAATTGAAAAACAGCTTGAAGTCAAGCAGTCAAGTACACGAGAGAATACGCATACATTCAAACACCCATAGCTAGGAATTGTATGTAATCGTGTCTTGCAATTCCTCATCACACCTAGAAAATCTTCCAGGGAGTTATTTTCTTTCGATATATCAATTTATAACCGTTTCCCAGATTTCCTTTTTCGTGAAGAGGATAATAAGAGTGCCAGAATTCGTTCTATAATGCTTTCCGACTGATGGTTTTCCAAATATGATACTACGTTCTGAGAATGGTCACATTATTTTGTATCCAACAAAGAAATTTTAGGAGAAATTGTAACAGGTTACTTGTAACGAGTTAAAGATAGCGAGTATTTAGAACGATTTGTTCAACAATATTTGAAACATTTTGATTATAAGCAATCTGCAAAATAATGCTTGATCAATAATGCCGAAATTGTCGATTCAGAAAACGCATATGATCATCCTCGAAGCACGTGAGAGTCAATTCGATATTATTAACTGGTATTTTTAAATATGGTTATGATTCTTTATCCTTATGCGTAAAATATCAAGATAAACCTAATATTGAGATAAAACACGTTTCCTATTCCGATTGCTTGATTTTTCATTTTCATTTTTTTTTAATTTATATTTTTTTTACAAAATGTGTCCTTTTCCATACACTCACAACGAATAGTGTTTGGACGACACAATGATTTCATTCGCTTTTCCCTGACATACAACAATGCCATATTGTGTTTAATATTCTATTCACCTTTTCCATCTGGCAAACTCGGAACTCTTCGCTTGGCATTATTCACCTAGAAGCAGAAGAGAAAAGAAAACCAACATAAGGAATTCTATCAACTATCGAAAGGACAAATGACCTAAGGAAAACAGAGAGGAAGACGCGAGATGAATTTTGATATTGTGATGAAATTAATTGTAAGCGACTTTCTTTCCACTTCGTTAAAGGTGAAAATTAGTATCCTCTTGCTTGTTTCCATAACGACGCACTAAGTCACAAGATGCACAAGACGGCGGAACACAAATCTCAAGTAATTTGCGCTTTGATTATCTCACGTTGTAATCTTCGATCTCATCGCTTCAAGAACTTCAAGGAGACAATGTTCTTTTTACAGGCATAGGAATAAAGAGAGAATTTTGAATATCCAGTCGTTATTAGATATGTAATTAGGATTCTATTCTCAAAGTTCTTTAGCGAATGTAAGGGAGAAAAAAAATGTACTGAATGATAAGTCTTAAGGTTTTTTTTTTTTTTTTTAATAATTACTGACGTCAGATGACACTATGGGAACAAAATTATCCTGTATTTATTTGAGCTTAGATCAGAAATCAAAGCCTCTTTTTTACGTTAAGTTATCCATTTTATCCGGACATTTTTATGACAGATTACGTCTACTTTACCCGGACGATTTTCGCGGAGATCAGGGTGTTGTGTCTGTTGCTGACGTTCTGGGAAAGGTGTCTAGAAATAATGTTTCATTTAAGGACGTGATTATGATCCTAGAAGAAATCAAACCGCGTCTCAATCAGTTAACTAAATCCATTATTATTGAGCCTCCGTAACTCAGTCGGTTTCGACGATGAGATCTGGGTTCGAATCCCGTTAAGAACGCGAAAATCTTCTGTCCGGTGTTTTCAACTGAAGTTGAGTTAGCCAGTCTATAGAGATGACAGGGTTTTTCCCTCCCATTTTTCGTCCCGAAACTGGCAAGCCATAAGAGAAAATACTAATGATGGTAGACGGTAGATGGCGTTGGTGTAGATGATGATGCCCTCCTTCGATGGAGTCTTTGGACTCTTTAGAGGTGTCACGTAATAATAATAATGCGTACATGCCCATATGGGCCTCACGGCAGTTGTATCAGCTAACTAAGTGTACAATTAAAGGGACCCCACAATATCCAGGGAATAATTACTTTCCTACTAGGTAATAAAGAATGAATGTTCATTACTGTGATTCGCAATTCCTAGAATGAAATTAATTTCTTATCGGAGATATTCAGCATTAATGAAAACGATTTAAATTGCGAACTGCGAAGTAGTTATAAGAAGTAAATCAATCAGCATGAACATCAAAAAATATAGGAAAAAATTTTCTTTACCAATCGGGAAAAGTAATTATAGTATTACCACTTTCATGATCTGTGCGAAAAAGTATTCTTTCAGACTTAGTACTGCTGCAAAAGGGATCACTGAAGAAAAAATATACTATTTATCTTCAGTGATCCCTGAATAAAAAGCGTTAGGACCACTTCAAAGACCACTGAAGAAAAAGATACTATTTTTCTTCAGTGGTCCCTTTTGCAGTTCGAATTCCTAACAATACTTCTAACGTCCTTTTCAACTAAAAGTTGGGTTAGTCAATTTCAAAGTTTTTTTTTTTTTTTTTTTTTTTTTTTTTTTTTTTTTTAACTTCCCCTCAAGGAACAGGCACGTATTGGAGACATGATATATACAGTACTTGGCCTGGCTAACAATTGCCAGACCAGAAAATCAGTACAATTAACATATTGTCGAAACTTAAGCCTTTACGTCCATCAATAAACGTTTAATAATGTGTAATAAAGGCGTCTTACCTGTTTCTATAAATACAGTCTTCATAATAAATAAATACATTTTTCAGTGAGTAACTTAAAGTATTAATATTACTTATTTTAATTATTCATAGTAAGTCCTCATCAGTTATATTAAGTCATTATCTTGAAGAAATTCGCAGCTTTAATTTAGAAATCCCTAATATAAATAAATGCGAATGAATATGCAGTTGCAATGACTTTCATAACTGTAGGCATTTTTTATTTTTATGTTTAACGTTCTTAAGAATTTGAAGAAATCTATAAATGATTTGTATGCGCCCCGAGTTGAAAGAGCACTGTTCTCTTAGATGCTTCATCGATTAGGAGAGAGCAGTACAATCATCGGTGATAAGATTATCTTGGAAGTTTTACGTCAGCATCAGTAAGATAAAGGGATTTATTATCTCGGAGATCCTCTAAAAAGATCACGAAAGAGAAGGAGCTTTGCTGATTCAGAATAGAGATTAGAATCAAACTAAACCGAAAATTGAAATCTCCGTTAATATTTTTCGATTCCATTCTACAAGGAACACTTTTTTCCATTTAACTGTATTGGCTTATATTTTAACTTGCCAGAATATTCAACCTTGCATTGCTCTTTTTTTATTTTTATTTATGTATTTATTTATTTTGTTTTCTTTGATTATTATGATCCGAAGTAATGTATATAACATGGATTTAGAATGGGATTGCACAATTTTATTTTTATTTTATTTTATTTTTTTTAACTACCGTATTTTTGTTTTCAGTGGCTAACTGGTTCTCAGGTTCCAAACCTTTTTCTCCTTCGCTGGGAGGGATCGGAGGGGAGAAATTCAGTCTGCTAAGAATAGGATGATAGGATGGATGGAGCAAAGAAGAAATAGTAATATGAAAAATGGGATCGAATTAATCCGCTCAGTAAAAAAAGACTAAATATATAGACATACACACTACTGTGACAATTTCTCTTTTCACCCAACATCTTTAATATATCCAATAAAAATGGTATTTTTTACTTGACTTTTTGCGCATTTCTAGAAGTGTATAAGTGCAATCAAAATAGTCATTGGCATTTGGAGAGAGAGAGAGAGAGAGAGCTAGTGCGATCTTCATTTATATTCAGTGGTTGGGTGTGGTCAAATACGGTTGGCATTTTGAAGACAGTTTGTCACTTAAATAGCACTAGATGGCGATAGTTGTCTTGTAGCAGTGCTAGTCACCAATATTTTTACTGTCTGAAGGTATCACAACATTGGTTCCCATCTATGAAGATTGGGAGAGAGGGGAGAGAACTTTCTATGAAATTTCTAAGTTTGTCATTTTTATTGTGCAGTGCTTATCGCTAGAAAACAAAAAACACGACCGAGTCTAACACAGATAATTAAAAAACATTGTCCAGGTTTGAGTCGCTATTGTGCTGTCTTCGTCGGTGAACGCAGTGAAAGGTGAGTGCTTTGCCTCTTTGGAGCTTTTATATACACGGTTAATCTACAACATTACAGCCAATAATGCATTTACTGGGCAGGCTTTACAGAGAAAATTCCATCCCTGACAGAGGGTAGCGGGTTATTTATTGCCACTCCGTATCAGTAGAAAAATGGGGTTTTTCTATTGCGCGAGATCGCTTCTTTTAATGCCTCTTCACTGCTGAATTGAAGTTTCTGGGCTGGTCTGAGAAAACAAGGCAAGTACGCCAATTCTTCCTGTTTTCCGAATGGCCCAATTTTCTTTCCGTGTCTTGGAATTCTCTCGGGGGGTTTCCATCCGAATTCCCCTCTTTCCCCTCCCCCCCCACTATCGTCCGTAATCCGCGGTATATTACCGTGTCTACGTGACCTCACCGCCGCTATTGATGTAGAGGGCAGGGCGGACGAGTGAAGAAAGGAAGAAAATTATAAGAAAACGGGTGCTTTGATTCGTGTTGTATGGCCTATGTCCATGCTATTGACGAATTCCAAAGGGCTTCTCCGGTATTCGGATTGGTCGTGCCTTTCTCAACGCAGCCTTCTCGCTTCGCTGCCGCTACGCGCGCAGCTATTTGCATGCCACAAATGCCTTCTAGGGATCTAATTACGCTACGGAGTTCCTTGGATATCGGACAAGGATTTATGTTGTATCGATCCACAGGCCGATAGAAGGGAGCAATTTCAAGGGGAAGAAGGTTATTATAGCCATGCTATATATACGAACTGCAATAACAAAGCAGGTGAAGAAAAGTACAGGAATTTGTATTTTTTAAAAATTAACATATGAGTTTAATTTAGAATATAACAGAGATTTTTGTCGAAGTGTCGACAGATTTGAGTGTGTGTGTGTGTGTGTGTGTGGCGTGTACAATCCGCCTCCAGATGAATCCTCGTATAATTGATTACGCGCGTAGTAAATGGATTATTCTACTTGATATTCACACTCGCGTGCCGTTCTGCCTCACCTTAAATTTATTTCTAATGGATAAATGGAAATTGATTCACTAGCAGTACCAATGTTTATTTTTGCGAATGACATCTGCAACGCTCGATTAAGTTCCGTTTTTTTTATATAATTTTTTTATGCAGAACACCACCACCAGGAGGCGTGTAAAAATGAAAAGAGCAAATAGCCAATTTATTTATTTATTTAGTGTTTTGATAAATTTGTTACTACTTTAGTCGTGTATTTTTTTTAAAGTTTCGTATTTGAATTACATTTTTTTTAATACAATGACTGTAATAATTTAATTCCATGACTCAAACGTTGATGCAATTCTAAACAATTGAAGAAATCTAATATCAGTAAACAATGAAAGTTCACGAGAATGATGCCATGACGTAATCTGTGTTTGTACAAATCATAATTTTCGACTTTTTTTTTTTTATCTTGGCTTAAAAAAAAGTTACATTTTAAATTAAAAAAACTGCAGAACTTTTTTTAAAAGCGTTTTTAAGAAACGAACTGAAAGAAAATTGTTATAGAAAGAAAGAGGGAAAGAAAAAAAAAAGACTATTTCATTTATAAACCGGAAGGAAATAAATATTATACTCTTACATATCAACTGTGTTTCGGCTTTTCCAGTCTGTTAGAGGTTTTGTATTTAATCTCACCGATTTCTTTCACCTTTTTGAATCAAATATGAGTCTCAAACAACCAACATTAGTGAAACGTAAGTATGATTTTAAAATCATTTAAATAAAACGGATTTTTATGAGAAAAGCTGCTTTTAAATAGAGAGTTCTTCGTTATTGTCCTTTTAATGTTACGAATCTATTTATACGAAGTTTAGGTTTCGACCATCTTACGAATTCAGTTGCTGTCAATTCAGATCCAAACGCTTTATTCATTCTCTGTAATGTAAGCTATTATGAGTTTACATAAAGTTGGACCATTAAGAGCATTTCGGTCATAAACAGAATGATTATTAGATACAAGTTGCGGCACTAACGGTTTTCTCACGAGAAACAACACTTACGGGAAAATCGAACGTATTAAAAAAAAAAATGTTAATACATAGCTTTTTTTTTTTAGTTTCCCTGACGCCAGAGGAGACATAGTACTTGTAACAATATAAAGCAAATGGCAATTAAAATATCTTTACACTTTTTTATATTACATAATTTCATTGAAAAATATATATAAGAAAAGAATTATATATTTCATATTTATGATTCAAAGTAATATGTCGATTTTCCAAATTTTGAAAATGTATGACAAGTTTTCGAAGTACACCTTTTATTTTTTAGTATAGCACACTGAAATGCAAATATGAATGTGCAATATACCAAACGTTTGTTGAAATTGGACAGTTCCTTTAATTCAAATTTTCTGTTCACTTAAAGTCCGCTATGACTCTTATTTTTTATAATTTTACTAACACAAAATTAGCCGTAATTTTTTATTAAAAAGAGCAAAAATATATTTCATTTGTTTATTAAATACACGCAGATATTCTTTCTCATAACAATATACATAGAAAAGGCGTCGTCTGCAATGAAAATATACTTTCATGGCTATAAATTACCACTCTTCCTATTACAAATGATGCAACAGTTCCACCATGTAACACTTATTTTCTGATCAGGATGTCGGTAACCAACTAACCCTTTCCAGCATTGATTATAGCCGATATCACATACTACGGGCAACTCCTCATCTTGTCTCTGGCTCTTAACCATAAATATTGATGTTTTCTCCTTGTCCTTACTTCGATCGATACTTATCTCCTACGCTTTGAGATACTGATGAAAGACCAAGTAACTCCTGTATTCCTCGTTCCTCAAACAAGGTATTTAAGGGCGATTTGGGCGTCCGTCAATACCCTTGTTATCAGTGAGCACGAAGATAACGGAGTCGTTTTTTTTTTCTTTGTCTTATTCTTCTGAGTTTTTTTCTTCTTCTTTTATTTGTATTCCTTGGATGTTCAGAAGCAATTTTTTCGTAGACTTATACTGGATTATGACCACATGTGAGCACGAACGCCTGTCTTGACAACCCCAACTTGAGAAACACGCTTGTGAAAACCGGTGTACCTAGGTAGTTCCAGTGTCACTAGATGGAAGGAGAAAAAAAAAAAAAAAAAGAAAAGGAAAAACATGAAAGAAAAGTTGACTTGGTTAGACAATTGGGCTTGTGTTGGTGAAAGGGTCGCAAGTAACTGGAAAATTGTATAAAATCGAATAATTCATTTTTTTTTTTAAATCTAACTACTGGTAAATTGTAATTTAGTGATAAAATACCTATAATGAATCACGACGTGATTTAATAAAACATGTTACAACCTTTAATAATGGTAGTTGAAATATGCTCCTCTTAATGCTGGCATTTTAAGCAATAAATATGTTTTGATAATGCTATGTCGAAAACGCCATTGCTTTTATCGAGTTTGTGGAGTATGAGTTTATTGAAATCAATGACAAATATCTGAAATAGAGAATCTCTATCCATTATCTAACTATGCTTATAGGAATGACACAATGTCTGGAATTCTTATTCCTTCAATAAATAGGCTTCAATACATTAAACTTTTAATATTTGTATGAAGTAATAAATGACTATGTAGCTTTGCAACGAATTTCCTGGTTTCATAGTACTAGATCACCAGAAGAAAGACCATTATATATTTGATTGTAATCGTTGACAAGAGGAGGTTTTTCTAGCCCCTTTTTTGAAAAAAAAAAAAAAAACTTTGGTTTTTAATCCCCCATCTAAGAATACTCTATCCTTAAACTAGCACTATTTTAGTACAAGTTTGGATTTTGAATCACAAGATGGCGTTAGTTGTATGCCGTACACTTGCCCTAGTGCCTTGAAAATCACTGCTAGTCATGGATTCAGCCATTGGCGCCTGCATCCATACAGAACTGCTTGAATAACTGAAGGTTTTGAAACAGTTCTACATAAAGAATATTTTTATTATTATTTTGGAGGTTGATCCTCTGTCGTTCAGTAATGATGGTAGTTGAAATATGTAATGATTATCAAGTAGCTTGATAATCATTATTTAATATACATTTTTAATTTTGTTTTCACATGAAACGGCTTTTCCAAAATTAATGTCTTATTTAAAAAAGGCAAGCGAAATGTGAAATTGAAGCTTGGCAATCTAGAATTGAGTGTTGAAACTAAGAAATGGTGAATCCTATTCAGTACAAGTCACAAAAAACCAACATGTTTATGTGTAATGTACCTAAAATTACAGTCACCGGTGAAGGAACTGTAACACATCTTTTATTTAAACACAATTATAATCGCATATCATAAGTTACATGCTACTATCTGTTTTTCAATAATAATTAACTGCTCTCGTATAAGATTATTACTAATAGAAAGAAGAGAGCAACTTTTCGAAGTAATCTTCATGTCTGTTACACAAGTAAACAAGCCCGTTCTTATGTTTGTTGACATATCTTCTGGTGGCTGCATCTCTCTCTCTCTCTCTCTCTCTCTCTCCTTCCCCCCCCCCTCTTTGTGTTATCGTAAGAGAAGGATCAAGTGAGCATTTTATAAATTTCTACTACTTCTGTACCCCCTACCTTCTCCCCGTTTTCCGTGTCTTTTCATTAGACCAAGTAATTGGCCTAGTTCTCAGAAGTAGCTTTTATTTCGCTTTTCGTTTTCTTTTTTTCCCCTTTTATAGATGTGTACGTTGTGCGGAAATGCTGACAATAAGTCTTTATTTGTCGGTTTACTCATGGGAATGCGATGCTCGATGTGAATCCCTCTGGAATTATGGGCGACTTTTGATACTTTGGCTGATCAAATACAGAATGTTTCTAGATCCTAGGACTTGTTCCTTATACGGCTCATCTAAGGCTTTGAGGATGTCTACCCTCTTAGTCTTAATGTACACTTGTTGTTTACTCTGGTTCATCGTTGACATGGTGTATAACAGTCATTCCAAACATGTCAAGTAGGTTTACTTTCTGGGTACTTGTCACAGTTCGGGGAACCACTCTGTTCGTTAGTGTTTAAATATATTTTTTTTATAACCCACAGTTTTTTTTTTTTCGTTTAAGGTTTAAAAAAAGGTATTTCTTAATTTCACAAATCGCGTGGCTTCACTTTATAAAGTAATGAAACGTAAGTCTACAAGATATAAATTTATTCAGTTGTGGAAAAATAAAATCCATGATTTTATTATAAGTGAAATATATCGTATTATATTTCATTGCATTACAAAACATTCTTGATTAACCTAAGATGTGCAAGCTGGGAAAGACAATAATTAATTTTATAAAAGATATAGAATTCTATCACGTATATTTAGTATGCAGTTTTTTCTCTCCTCCTCCTCCGGGAAAAAATTTCCCTTCTCCTTAGGAGGAGGGAAAAAAAATTGGTGTTCCCATGTCCGTGAACGGCATTGAAAGCCCCAGCTTTCTGACTGGGGCGTACTTCCTATTGACCGCGCCACGGAGACGCCTATGCCATAAGGAAAACAAACTTAAAAAAAAAAAAAAAAGAAAGAAAAGAACTGCAACTAATGCGAATTTTCTCTCTCTCTCCGTTTTTTTTTTTTTTTTTCATTTATTTATCTCAGATTACTCCGTAAGCTTATTCTCCTAAGAGTTGTCTTGTTTTTTGTTATGTAGAAGATTTGGTTGCTTGGCACCACTCCATTTTTATCCATGTTATCTTATCCCGAAGGCATTTGTCTTTGTTACGTTTCAGACATGTTGAAAGTCGAGGGATGAGAACTGGATTTAATTTTAAATGGATCGATTATAGATGGATTAAGAGCAGACAAAATGACACTATTAAGATTTAATCCCTAAGCAGCTTATAAGTTTTAAATGATTAAGATTCCAATATGCGTGAACTTTGCCGCTTTGTAATAGTTTAGATACCAGTAGACACCCCACAAAAATAAACTTCTGAAATGGACTTCTTGTTGATATTGCCCTGAATATCGCTTGATTGATTACGTCTTGGAAGTGCAAACCGAAAGGATAAAAGTTCTTCAACCGTAGCATGTAAACGGAAGTCAGACTTTAAAAACACACGCAAAGGCGCTAAGATATCGCGGCCGTCGTTTACCACTGTGCTTTGCTTCAAAGTTTGTGTATGTTGGAAGTAGGAAAAACCTTGAAGTTGTATGTACATAACTCATATACTATTGCCACGATTAGAACCAACGTTAACAATAAAACGTCTGTTAAAACACAACAATGGTTTTATTATTGCGTTTATTTTTATCGTTTATAATTATCAGGCGTTTAATTGTTCTCTATTAATAATATCGGTTCAATAGTATACTGATAATCTGTGTAACAAGTTTGCGAGCAATGTGATCATTATTTGCGTGCTATATATTTAAACTATTGTTACTTGAAGTTCAGCTAGTTTTCTTTGAAAGAATTATTGTATCTCTTTCAATGCTTGTTCTTGTTTGGAATTGTTTTGGGGGTTATACTTATCACTACATGCGACTTCTGCCAATCTTCGATATATATTTTTTTCACGTCAACACCTCTCGCTGTTCGTACAACTTGCTTTTCTGTGTCCAACTATTTCTGTCAATATGTTGTCAGTTCTGCACGATCTTCCATTTCTCAGTAGCGAAATAACCTTCTATAACTTCGACATCGATTTCGTCATTTCCTTTTTTCTTTCTTTCTTTCTTCTTACGCAGTAAGTGCTTTGTAAAAGTAGCTACCCCCAGATGTGGAGCAGGTGGCAGGAGAAACATTCCTCCTACCAGTTTTTGCATTTCGGGTAATTATCAGTACTGTTAGCCCTCCTTATCAGATGTGGAAGTCCGTAGTTCTTTTAGCATTCCTTTCGCCGATGTCTTTTTAAGATGCAGTCTTATGATCCAGTACTTGTGTTGTTATTTTTGAGAGAATGTGTTGTGCAAAAATATTGATGTTATCTACTTTCTTTCCCCCCCCCCCCCTCTTTCTATTCTGTGAAAAGCCGAAGTAACGGCATAAATGATCAATAACTCGATCTCTGCCGGGGGTATTTCGGTGTTGGAAACATTGGAGACTGCAACTGCGTCTCATTTCCCCTCTCGCATATTGCAGTGTAGTTTTCTTGTAGACTGAGCGACACCTGCATCTAAAAGTTTTTTTTTTTCCCGTTCACGTCTTATGATTGCGTATTAGTGAATATGCGGGAAGATTAGTAGAGGTAACTATGTGTTTAATCAGTGAAAATTACCAATAAGCTATACTTTCTATTCAATTACTCTACTTTTACTAAAGTAAGTTTATTTAGGTCCATAGGTGGGTAAAGGGTTAGAGCCCATTCATGGTAGTAATCTAAAGCCTAAACATGATACGTTTTCAAGTGCTCAGATCGCTAGTAGGCAGGATCTGATCTTGTTCAGGGAGATGATTTTGTGGTTTGCACCTAAAGTAAGTTTTTTTGTCATTCCCACCTACTAACCGATGTGCTCAGGATCCTGTGCAGGATCTGATCTTGCTCAGGAAGATGATTTTGTTTGGCTTGCACCTAAAGTAATTTTTTTCAACTAACCGATGTGCTCAGGAACCTGTGCAGGATCTGCTCTTTCACAGGGAGATAATTTCTATTGATTTTGTGACTTACTCATCCAGAGGTCTAATCGGTGTTGAACCAATGCAGCCTACTTTTGTGGATCTGTGAAATGTTCTCTTTCGAAATAAGTTCTCTGAGATTCTATGACGAGTGTATTCGCTGGGCATGACAGATATCCAGTGGGAAACTTCACCTCATTGCAGCATCGTCCACTTCATATCGACTATATTGAAGATGGTTTGATGCGTGTTCTATTCATGGATTTTGTTTGTATATGAAAAAAGATTGTTCCATACTTCTCTTTATAAAGTCGATGGTGTACTTGAGATTGAAAGTTTCTCTTTTTGACAGACCTGACGTAATGACAATACTTTCCTCATGCAGAAATTTTTGCTTTTTTTTTTTTCCTAAATGCATTTTTTTTTTTTTTTTTACTTTTTTGTTTCGATCTCCAACAATGAAACTGAAATCTATTCTCTTCCTGCACGACGCATAGATAAAAAAAAAAAAAAAACAGTTCGTTACTTATGCATGTGCTTCATCCCGTGTTGGTATTCACGTTCGTTGCCTGGTGACGCTGAATAGAATTCTGTCAGTCAAGTTCCCGTGTTTAATACAGAATCCTTTATGTTTGCGTTAGATTATTTATGCCATTGATTTATTATATTTCTTCTTACGGTCTCTTTTATGGGACCACTGTGCGTCGCATTGGTAGACATCGTTGGACCGCCTGCCGCTAACGCATTCACCGCGTTTCATGTTAAATAGGAAGAAATATCACCTTTTCACGAGCAGTTGAAGTCGAGCAATCTTTTTCGAGTTATTCACCTAATGGTTTTCTGTCGTAAATTGCCTATGCGTTCCAAGTTTTCTAAAGTTCTTCTGACTGCCATATGCATAATAATGATTGAAATTATGGTTCGCCTTTTTTGTTGTTGTTAGTTTGTTTTCTTTATCGTTTTCTTGCACTGAGATTAACTACAGTGTAATATTAGTCAGCCCTCTGGCAGCATGTTTTAAATTATATAATTTTTAGTTGATTCTCTCTCTTTTTTACACTTCACCAATTCTGATGACGTAACAAACGCGTAAAGATTGTTGCTGAACTTCATTGTTGAAAACTTTTGTATAAATATATTTTCTATTGTTGGCCTGTTCGTTGTGTTGACATTCTTTCTATATATTTCTGTTGTCCGCCAACAATAAAATTAGTTAAATTTACTTTATTCTAATAAGTTAGGCAGCATTTTCAGAAATGAATCACTTCATTTTTTATTATAATTGCTATCCTACAATGCATGGTAGTAATGTAGTGTAGGTTAGCAACCTTGTACGAGTGGATCGACCTAAACTTTTGTTCTGGAGTCTAAATCATGTTGTCATCTGCGTAATAATTAATTTTGTTTTGATTCTTGGAATCGTATTTTTATTCTCAGACAGAAGCCATTCATATTATTGTTAGATAATTTCCAACAATAATACCAAGTAACAATTGAACTCAACTCCAAAAGGCGACTGTGGTATTTTATACTATTTTCTTTTTGTTACCCGTTTTAAAAGACGTAATTTATTTAAAAATTTTCAGAATGATATACTTCTCTAACGCATGAAACACTTAACAGTCCACGGTAAGCATCAGCAATCTAGATTAATGTCATGTATGTTTCTGGTTCTTTTGTGGATGTGTTGTTGCACGCACTTTTTTTTTTTTTTGGTCAAAGACATTTTCCTAAATAGCTCTGGATATTAAATTCAGTAAAGTATCTGAGCTTGTAATAAAAACAACCCAACCCAGTCCTCTGGAAAAATTTAAATAATATTTTAGGTATGACTTGACGTTTTAATAACTGCAATTAAATAAATGCATTGGGATGGTTACACTTGAAACAGCATTTTTCACGCTTGTATATATTTGTGGGTTTGCAATGTGTAATCTTTCTTACAAGAAAAAAGGAAGTTCTTTTCCCACGAAGAGATTCTGACTGGGGAATTTCTTCGTGATTAATTTAATCTCAATTTAGAACAGCTATAGTAATCGCGAATAAAATTGAATAAATGGTGATACGTAAAAAAAAAAAAAAAAAAAACTTGGAATAAAATTTACAATACAGAACTGGCTTCCATCTGTTGGGAGATTCTAATCACTTATGAATACGGCAGCTACTGGTCAAATTCATATACGGTTCGGCTCCAAACTCGCCGAACCAGCTTCTCACCCCTTTCTTCATTCCATGTTCAGTCTTTGGGAACAGTCTTCCCGATACCGTTCTTCCCAAAGACTCCCCAACTTTTCATAAATGGCTTTTTTTTTTTAATATTTAATCACTTGCTCACGTGGATTTTTGTGTGACTTTGATAAAACGAAAAAAAAGTTCTTCCTCCTCAAAATAAGGCTCTGCGTTTCCTACTTAAATATCTAGTACCTTCTAAGTGAAAGACCTCGTCGAGTAATATGGATTTCGGCTGTCGTCTAGATCGATCCTCTCTGAATGTGCCACTCATCACCACTAGAGATGGATTTAGGAATGGTAGGGATGATCGGTCTTCCCTCTCTACCCACTCGAGAAGGGGGAGCGATCATCTCTACTGTTCCTAAATCCATTTCTCCACCCACCCGAACCAAAAAGTGATTGTTTTTAATTAAATAACAAAAAAAAAATTTTAATAATTTTAAACTAAAATACGGTAATTAATATTTGAAAAATTTACTTCGGCTTTATTTCCATCCATCAGTGGCTTTAACAGGCAGTTAAGCGCCCACAGCCTTCCATGTATCCTTGAATTTCCTAACCGTAATATGAGGATAACGCGGTTACCCCTATGCCTAGAAGTATTCTTGTTTGTAAATTGCGTGTGTTCTATTGGCCGGTTTGCCGTTCTGAGGGAAGAAAAATCCCGAGTTTACGGGAGAAATAACATTCTAACTCACCTTAGATCGAAAGATAAAGTTCCTCGCGTCATTGACGTGAATCGAACTTAGGTCTTTCCGACCAAAGGGTGTTCTTGTTTGTTGGGAGCCTCCGTAGGTCAGTCTAGATCGACTGAGCTACGGAGGCAACATAAACGATAAGTCGCCTCTCCCAAATGTAAAAGTCTGTTCTTGTCAGTGGGATTTTATATTCGATACAGTTTTAAAATTAATTTGTCGAATCAAAACAATAATTGTAACGCAGCTATTTTGATCTGCAGCAAATCGTTACTTTATGCCTTCCATCTCTCCCGAGAGAGAGAGAGAGAGAGAGAGAGAGAGCACATAAGGTGGGTAATTTTTAAATCGATTTTGGTACGAATTTTGTACTTATTTTGAAAAAGGTTGAAATAATAACTGGCTTCCATTTCCTCACTGTTTTGTTCAATACCCGGTAACCTGTGCGAGTGTCTTATTCCAGCAGAATGATCATTAACTTGATTCATATACGAGAATTACTTATTTTTATAACAAAACAGTTTTAGCGTTAAAAGTTATAACTAAGAAAAATCGAAGATATTTTTCATATTGTACTGTTTTCTACCTGAAGCTCCTTTTATGCTTCTGTTTTAGAACATTAATCTATGGGAATCCATAGCCTTCCAAGAAACTTTTCAGTTCTCCACAGATCAGAGTTCTTTTAATGGCTATGCTGAAGACCAATAAGTAACTTTTGAAAGCCATGTTTAAAGTCCGTTGCTTTTTATAGTTGAAAATGCATTTGGGAAGAAACAGCGAATCTATAATTGATAACCTTTTAAGCGTACCCGGAAATGGAACCGGCTGATAGCAGCGCCCCTTAACGGATAGTTGACATTAAAAGCATCTAAATAAGTAATAGCTGTAGAGGACATTGCTCATACGTTTTTTACTTGTTCTATTAGGTATTGTCTTCCGTTGTTGGGTTAAAGCTGGATGAATTACGTACAGTGTGTGTGTGGGGGGGGTAGGAGGGGGGGGTACACGTTCTCGCATATAATGGTCGTATTCAAACTCTGGTCGTCCCTAGTGACCCGTGTTGCGTGGTCTCTCTCACATACACACACACACACACACGCACGACATATACATTTAGCGTTCATGTCCTCGCGTTGCGTTTTGCGCGCATGAATGGCACCCCCATGCCGAACGCATCTTGCATCATGTGCGTTTCCGTTACTTGTATAATGTCAGGTCTGTGCGCCCACGCGGATGCCGGAGCGAAATAATGGTAGCTGACTGGCGTTTAGCGGTACAGCGGGAATGGAAGGGCCGATTTAACCGGCGAAAACCAGTGATGCTTGCACTTCTATTTCGTAGTCGGAGGGAGCCATCTGATGAAGCATTCCAAATTGAAGTACCCCCAATGTCGATGTTATATAGAGTAAGGCGTGCGTTGGGGGTGGTGGTGGTGGGGGGGAAGACGGATAAAGTACGAAGTTCGTTTCCAACTTCTCACTGACGAACCTGACCCTTAAATAGTCCTCCTTAGTATTCAGCAAAGCTACCATTAAATGAATAATAAAGTTTGGTCCAAACAAGCAGTCGTAATTACCAACTGTACGCTAATGGTCTTATTAGCCAGGATTATATAGCGATGTCGCTCTCTTTATACTAGGGCTTTTGGAGGATAGCGAGTTGGCTAGATGGCTCCGAATTACTGCGCATCTGAATTGTGATGCTAATCTCACACCCTAGAACTTCGTAGATAGTTGCAAACCAAAGGTGAACCGCTACGATGTTCATTAGCAATCTGAAAACAGTTGGTCCGCGCTCATTTCCTGTTAATCTTAAGCTTGAATGTTTCGTAAGGGTTGTTTTAAAAATGGCAACTTCTGATATTTGCAAGCGTAATTAATCTTTGCACTTTCTAAGAGCTCAGTACGTTTTGGTTATATGAGCTGTTTATATCCATGCAAACAAACAAAGACGAGTTTGTCGGGCGTCTTTTAGTTGAGCATTCGTATGTGAGATTTAGTCGAGACTTGAATAAGAAGGATTTTTATGATAATGATATTTTTCGATTGTTTTGTAAAGCTCCATTGTTAATTATTCTGGCATTTATGGTTCGGTATGGCTCACAATTGTTGCTACGTACGCTGAAAATTGACTTTCGTGAACAAGGAAACTCGAAGTAATGGATTACTTTATTTAAAACAAGTTGTTAAAAACTGTAATTACTACATATTTATGAGTAGTCGTGTTTCATAAAGCTCAGGATTTAAAGATGATATTTAGCTCTACCGAAATGTTCCAAATGACTTTCAACGTGGTATGATAGTTAGTGCCAGTGCGTTAGTATTATTGAAAATGCTTCCTTGTTGGGGTGTTCGCACACTACAGTTTACTTAGAATGGTCTAATAAAAACATGCATACAATATGACAGCAGTTCGAATACATGTAGGTAGTCGATAGAAGGTCATAAGAATCGTGTAGTAGAATAGAATGGCCACGATCGGCTAAATATTAGTGAAATACAACAGTAGACTGTAAAGGAGCATATTAGTGATCTTGGCCTTGTCACAGATGGCGTATAACAACAGATGGACTCCACCCACATACATCCAGTTTCGTTCTGCTCAGCTGAAATGAAACAGTTAAGGGTACAGTGGGTAGGAAAAGTACTGGAAACTTGATGAGTGGGGGACAAGTTGCCTTTTCCAAAAGAATCTATTGTTCTGCGATTACATCCTATCTCTATCGAGATTTTGACTGCACAGGTACGGTATAGCGACAGTAATACTGTACCTGTGCGACAGTAATACGCTGGTTGGCCGAATGAGTATCATACTCGCTTTCCACAGTTGGTTCAAATCCTCCGTGGACACGATTTGTGATTGTCCTTATATTTGGGATTCATTTCTCTTTCTTATTGTGATTAATCACTGTCCGATGCGAGGCCATCGCCCTGCTTATTTTATTTATTTTATTCGTGTGGGGTTCCCCTCGTTCCTTGACCGTCCCTTAAGATTGGTTAAGCCCTCCTAATGAGGGATATTTGGGATTCATTTCTCTTTCTTATTGTGATTAATCACTGTCCGATGCGAGGCCATCGCCCTGCTTATTTTATTTATTTTATTCGTGTGGGGTTCCCCTCTTTCCTTGACCGTCCCTTAAGATTGGTTGAGCCCTCCTAATGAGGGATTAAGTATGTATTTTTTGACTGTAGCAGCGTGTGTTCACGGGGCCAATTGCCTGTTCTGAGGGACGAAAAACCGGAGTTTCCGGGAGAAAAAAACCCATTACTACCGTATGAGACTGGCTAATTCACCTTTAGTCGAAAGAGACCAGATAAAGGTCCCTCGCGTCATGGACGGGAATCGAACTCAGGTCTTCCCGACCAAAGGGGCTTCGTCTGTACTGACTGAGCTATGGAGGCTCTGCCCTGCTTATTGAAGGCCTGAAATAAATTATTATTACTGCATATACACACGCTTTAAATTTGAATGTTGTATTTGGTATGCTCATTTGGTGGATATCAACCCAGTTGATATCCACCAAACACGTTAATGCAACAAACACGTTATTCACTACAGAAATCTGTCGTAGTCCAATCGGGGAAAACTGCGGTATGCACCGAATTTGCACGAGCCAGTGAAACATTTTCAGTGAGTAATGATAGCGGCGTATACCGAAAGTTATAAGTCGTACTTCACTTATAAAACTAGTGAAATACGACTTTATAAAATGGCCGCTTGGTGTATAGTACGATGGACTCTTACTGTGACGACACGTGATTCTACCCCCCCCCCTCTGCACTTGTGAATAGTTTACATAATTTAAGGAGAACAAAAACTGCTTTTATTATATGTTGACACTATTGTCTTGTTTTGAGGTTATTTAGAAATGTCTTAAGACACGAATTTTATTCATTTAACGGAGAAAGTTATTTCGGATTTATTCTTTTTAATAAAACAAAAAAAAAAATCACAATCCTGACCTCCTCTCCATATTGATTCATTTATGTTTACTTTGTGTTTTTTTCGTATGTAAATGTGCGGAGTTTACTGGCAGAGAAAACAAAGATATTTTACCGATTTCCGATCGTGATACTGGAAAAAAATTTTTTTCGAGTGCAAACTCTTTTTCCATTTTTTTTCTCTCTCTCTTTCCCGTTTCTGAAATTCTCTTGTGATTTCCATTGAGGACTCATTTTACTGTGAACAATACTTCCTAGTGTGGAAAATTTTTCTCTTCGCTGCAGAAACCAATGCATTATTTGCTTTGTACAAGAGTTCAAAAAGATGGCAGCAATGGCGAGGCAGATGGGAACTGTTCCTCACTATATAACTTCGCATATGCAATCCTCTTCATCTAGAAACAAACCTCTCCCGCCCCTCTCCTCGGTTTCCAGTGACGGAAAGAAAACAAATCACAGTCGTGTAATCTCGAAGAAATGTAACCGACCCCGCAACAAATACCAAAGCGGTTGTTGTATTGATTCTGATCTGTGTAGCAACCGAGGCGGAACATGTCGCGGAGGAAAATTCCTACACTGAAACATTCTGTTTAGTATGGAATTGTGAAAAGCGAATATCAAACAGCTCCGAACTCCTCCCTTCAACTCCCTATACTATCCACGTTTTTTTTCTCCTCACCCCCTCCCAATTCTTTAGTTAATCGTAGTTCACTGTAAGGAGAGCAATCCATTTTTAGGGTCTTTCTGTCATTTCGACAATAGTGATGCCGTAGGGATGCAACGCTGATGTACGGAGTGGCTTGAATACTGCGACCAGACACTTGGAACTGGGCCAATATTTGGCATAAATGTCAGCTGCGTTGAAATATCGGAGAATTAATTTCTGCAGTGTACTTGTGGAGACAGAGATTTTAAGATTTCAGTTGACTTCCTATCTTTCTTCAGAATTCCTTCTGTTGAATGAATTGGAACAATTTAGAAATTACGGTGCTCTGTTTCTTTTCCTGTCTATTTCTGAATATCTGTTAACTAGCCAATGTAGGATGAGATACTTTTACTATATCTCATCAACGAATATGTCTGTAGCAACAATATATATATATATATATATATATATATTACAAAAAACTCAATAGATAGTAATTAAGCAACATAATAGATTAGTATATTTACCAATTACATCACACTTTATGGCGAATGCAAAAAAATTTTGCATTCACCATGTAAAACCTTTTGATGGTGAATATCCATCCTTAGGATGCATCAAAGTAACCGCAAACAATACTCAACAACAAATAATTATCTCATTGTTGAGGTATTAGAGGCCCGTTGTTTTGTTCTCCAGGCACTTCATCGTCAGTCACCAACAATTAACTTCACATATTATTCATCTGTACGTATGCTATACTAACATACACTTCATCATCATCATGCCTATCAAGGATTTAGGTCTAGCATGGCCTGTTCCGGCCTTAGAAGTCATCGTTGAATCGTTTAAGAGGACGTCCTGGTTTTCTTTTTCCTAATGGCTTGTACTTTAAGGCTTGTTTTGGTAAGGTATGGTTAGGTATTAACATACACAGAGGAGAATATTCTGCTTATAGATGTTTCACTTTTTGCGTTGTTTACAGTTTAGATACGTATTGAAATCGTATACTGTAGAATACTGTTAACATTACCCAACTTATTCAGCTGGTTATCAGTAATAGTCACCATAAAAAAGACTTAATCATTGTCTATATTCATTCCTTCTATTTCTATTTACACCCCCCCTCCTTTGTGTCAAAATCTGGTGATACATCACCGTTATTAAAACATGTTTTGCAAAATAGCCTCGGGTTTCGAGTTAGTTACTTTCTTCTCCTAACCCCCGTAAAGTTCCTTGCTTCAGTAAGAAGTTTCGATGTCGTTTGAGTCTATAAGTAGTGAAAGTTTCTTATGTACCAAAATGTAGGCCAAAGTTGTGGCATTTCCTTCTTCACTTGCCACTATTGCATTTATACTGTGATTTAATGCCCAAGTTTGCAAACCAGTATGCAGGTCATTTCCAGTAGCTCTCAGATCATCGATCTATGTTTTTCCCTTTAAGAGCAGGAACAAGTATGGGGATTTCTTCAAAATTTACGGGAAAAAAGCAAACAAAAAAAAAAAAAAAAAAACGCATCTTCCCGGAACATCGCATATTTATTAGCCAAATAAAATAAAACCTGTGTCACATGGGCGTCTACAGAAAATTTTCCAGGAGGGGGGAAAGCAAAATTTTCCAGGGGAGCAAAGCTTGGAGACAAATAAATTTCTATTTAATTATTTAATTTTTTGGCTTATTTTTTCACAAGTAGATCCCAGGGGAAGGGGGGGGGAAAGTGCCCCGTTTGTCCCCCCTCTGTGGACGCCCGTGCTGTGTCAATTATTGAGAGAATCTCAGAACATAATTGCCATTTTTTTTTTCGTATAAGACCTTTTGCCTATGCTCTTAGCATCCCTTGTAATTCAGTCGGTAGAATTCTAGCTCTAGCTGAATCTTATATAAGACTTTTCAATGGATGGTGAGTTAGCCAATCTCATACGAAGGCGGATAGAATTTCCGAAACAGTCAAACCGACCAGAATCAACAGTCAATACATTTCCTAGTTGTTTCGGAGATAAACCCACCAAAACCTACGTTCAAATCCCTTCGGTGGCGAGGAGGGGTGCTCAAATGCAATTGACATATATTGCACATGGACTCATCTGCACTGTAGTTTCCCGTTAAATTTAACCAAATACAATTATAATAATTGACTGTCTTGGGCATCAGTGTTTGTTCAGAGTAAGTGATATTTTCAGCAACGTCCATTATGTGAATTCAGACTAGAATAACTTACATTCGCACTTTTCTGGTAAGTGCTCTATAGGGACAGTTGTCAATTACGGAAGTCTTAACTTCCACAACTGATCGCCGCCCTTACGATAACGTTTTAAATCAATCGGAGCGTTCTACTTTTTTTTGCGCGAAAGAGAAATTAAATGTGAAAGCGCCTTTAGGATCAATGCATTGTTTGATCTTGGTTATTGTAATATGCCTGACAGTCACAATAGAGTTGATTGCACTCGCTGTTCTAGAAAATAGGATTCCCGTTTTTATTATCGTTGTTGACCCAGATAATGTAGACTGTATTTGAATAATTTAGGACTTGTATTTCGATAAATTCTCAGTAGACAAAGAAGAGCCATTGTTATTTTGCGCAATAAAGTTTATTGTAGATGAGTGGCCAGAGCTTGAATAACTTCTTTCCATTATTAATCTCTTCTGTCTAGGTTTTGTTTTTTTAATTTCCTTTTGGCTGCAGTCGTATTTTTTAAAATATGTTGGCTGCTGGAAGAAAAATATAATTTTACTTCCGGTTTTAAAACACGAAAAAAAAAAAAAAACAAAGCCGATGATAGCGACACAGTTGCTTAGTTTGACCGAATCGGACATTTGTTTGATCTGGTAGGGATAAATCCCCCTACATCAGCTTAACGTTTAAGCTTATTGCAGAAATGCCATGAATCTAGCGCAATAAAAGGAACACTTCGCGTGGCCCACTTTCACAAGCTTTGCACGCGCGAGTGATTTCAGCTCGCCAAGCGCTCTCGTTTTAATGCTGTAACTGCGTAAAGTTGCTGATTTCGTCTGCCGGCTTTCTCCTGTTGCATTGTTTCCATCAGTGACTTTATGAATACTGTACAGGAATTAGAATGACAGTAAAACCTTCCTTTTATAGAGGCTACGTACTTTAGGATATTAAGGAATCCTCGAGAAGATGGGAAGAACTTTCCAGTTCTTTCACACTTTACTACTTTCGACTTAAATTATTCAGCAAAACTTGGGCTTGTTCAGCTAAGTGCTTAAAATTATGAGACCGTTCTTGCTTATTAACTTATTTAAGGGAGACTCCGTTTTATCATGTCCGGCAGCTGGGTTTTCATGATAATACTGCCTTCAGCGGCCTCAAAGTGAAAAACGATAAATAAATAATACTCGGTACAAGTGTGGAGAGAAGGCAGCTGGTGTTGCACGCGCACTGTGTTCGCCTTATGAAGTGAAGATTAATACTTGTCTTTTACTCGTATTATTTGCGGTGCTGCAGGGAGAACTAAATGAGCGCGCACAACATAAAGAGCCAACGGCAGGTACCTCGTGAAATTAATATCACTTTTTGGGAAGGAAAAAAAAAACGCGTGGGAGACTTGCTTCTAATGTTGTAATAGGAAACTTCAGCAATGTCTAATAAAATGGAAGTTGTTTAATCATGCGACTTGCACTAAGTTTTAATAGCTGCATTTGAAGTTTACAATATGATTATGACGTAACGCTTCATTGTTAAAACATTCGTGACGTTTTATGGAAATAATCAAGTAGATTTCATTTAAAGTTTAAATTATGATTGTGACGTAAACACTTTATTGTTAAAATATTCGTGACGTTTTTATGGAAAAAATAATAATTAACAAGGCTGCATTGTTTAATCGATGCATTTTTATTTTAATCATAGATCAATATAGCAATTATGAAATAAAGTATTGCTCATGGATCAGTTCTTATAGATATTCGTAAGCAGTGAATTCATTACATTTCTGAACACCTAAGACAATGCCAACAATCAATAAACTTGCATCATCCAGAAATTTATGTCCTTCGTGTTATAAAATCTGATGAATCACTCAGTAGCAAGCTTTTATTTGAAGTGTAGATATTTTCACCGTAAAAAAGAAACGTTGCAAATGGTTCTTTTAGAAATTGCATTTTGTGATGAAGCGGCGCTCAGTGAATTGCTTAAATCATTTCCGAATTTACTGGACATGTTTTGCAGTCTTCCGTAAGGTTTACGCAAGGCCAAACAAATGTAATCAGCCGTAATGGCTGAACCAAGTGCACTGGACAGCTATTAATGCATCTTGACTTTCGCGCTGTACAATGAAAGTGTTTAACATTTCATGCTGTTATTCGAGAAGCCCATGGCTTGTTTGACGATGGTGCTGGGGGCTTACGTATAGTTCTAATCTAATATGAATAGGTGGCATATGGCTGCAAGTAGCAAAGCTGCTACTGATTTGCCGTCTGACATTGATGCGCTCGCAATTCATTGCAGTATTTGCACAATGAAGTTGTGTATTATGTTGCAGCTTGGTTATTCATTGGATAGGGAAATAGAGAACTGAAGCACAGGCTTCGGTTTTATTATTGTGTCATTAAATATGCATGTTTGGTGTTTTTTTTTATTATTTTCTTCATGAAATATGTTGACGAAAGATTCATTTGAAGTGCAGTAACTCAACAAAAGTTGAAACGTAGTTCTTGTGGTTGAGATCAGCAGTGATTTGCATCTAAAATAGTGTCATTCAACACGACTTTAGCTATTCATGACGGGAAATGAAATATTGTTGATCTTGCTGTTAAAAATGATTGTGACGTAATGCTTTCATTGTTATTATTCATAACGGGAAACGAAACATTGTTGGTGTTGCTGTTAAAATTGATTGTGACGTAACGCGTATATTGTTAAGATTTATAATGAGAAATTATTATTTTTTCTAATTCGAGTCACAGTTAATCGACTGATTTCGATTAATTACAACTCTATTGTATATTTCTGTTAATCGCACTAGCCAATTACAAATGCTTATGATTTTACTGTAGTGTTCCTCGGTAATAATATAAAACAGATAAAAAAAAAAGACAACATAAAAATATCGATATTCATTAAACAGATATAGACAATCGAAAATTTGCCTTCCCAATAAACGGTTTCAGATATTATAGACGATAATAATCAAGAAGTGATTAAACCTGTGCTCGGTTCTCATCAGTGATCGCATTTCGCCTTTCATTTATAGTTTATTTCAGTTGATTTAATTTCTTGTTAGTCTTTCTATTGATCACGACGAAGAACGTGGAATTCCGTGACGTAAGAAATAACCTGCTTCCATAATTCAGCGCTTCCTTTTTTTTATGACGTCACTCCTCGAGCACTCTTGAGCTGTTGTTTAGTGTTCAAGAACCCAGCATCCTTATCCATCATTTATGTCATTAGCTCGGTAAAAGTTCTCTAGACGGAAGAAATTTGATAACAGTGCACGCGCGGATGTACTTTGATAAGATCGTTGACCTTATGTAAGTCAAGAATAGGTTCCTATGGCCACTCGCAGAACGCAACACCAAAACATCCGCGTAATATGGCGTCAGTTGAACGGAAATTGGAGTGACGTGGAAAACACTTTTTCCTCAAGGGACCGTCGCACAATTACCCCGGGAGATGTGTACATTTTAGCATTTTCTGCCGATTCGCATTTTTCCGCGGTAACGCAGTGTGGCGCCATGCGAACCCTTCCCAACATAATTGGCGTTATTTCGGGTGATGACCCGTCTGCTAAACAAAAACTCATTTATCTACGGTGTGGTCGCCTCGCTGCAGATGCCCTCTTTTGCCTACACTACTACAGCTATTAACTTGGTCAGCACGGAAGTTCTGTCTGTTCGCTTCCAGACGCGGTAATTGACGGCGCGTTTCTGCCAGGTGCACGATCCAGAGTTGAGGTCACGTTGTGATTTGAATCAACTATTTTTAATGCTTTGCTCAAAAGCTTTCGCTGCTCTAGGCGACCTCGCGTGTTGCACGCCACCCAATGCAACAAATACAACATGGTAGAGTAAATCACGCCTTCGTAAGGCTTCATATAACAGGTATGTTTGATGGAAACAGGTGTTATCCGTGCAACAGATGGAGAGGAAGATACCAACTATATTCCTGCCATCTGTATGTGTATACTTCATGGGATTCCGATTTTTTTTTAATTAGTGTTACAATAAACTTTCTTAGTAATAAATTCATTGGACGACAGAGGGCGTTGATACCAATGCAGTCGTAGCTGGAACTTCTGAAATGTTTCGGCACATATTGTATTTATGGTTTTCATTGGCTCCAATATGAATCTTAACAAAGTAGAACTGAGTATCCTTTAATTATTATTTTCGTTCGTGCTGCCATCTTTCGGTAATCACATCAAACACAATAATTTCCAACTCATACCTTTGTGTTTTTGTTTATTGAAAGTCGTGCAATAGAAATTTTAATATTTTTATTAGTTTCTGATGGGTCGAAGGCTTAAGTTAATTCGTGACGTATTTTTATTAAGTATACTTTGCAGATCCTCTTCATTGTTAACAATCATATTAACTAAATGCAGTCTAAACAAATTTAGACTGTATTTAGTTAATATTTAAATAATTTTGAATATTTGCATATTATTAATAGCATTCTCTGCTACTGTATGAGAAACAGAAATATGATTGGTTAGTAGAGGAATCGAAAGAAGGATAGTTACAATTTTGCAGTGGTATTAAGCGGCAATTTTTCGTATTATCACCCCTCGTTGACTTTCTCTCTTCCCTTTAGTGTTGACGCTTGCGATACGAGATAACATCAGTTAACTACACTTGTGTGCTTCATTGAACAAATACCGTTTTATGAAATACTCCCCTTTCCCTAGTATTTGGAACCCTGCTGGATATTTTGATCGTGACTCCTTCACCGGAAGTATCTACTAGCCAGCGAACGCCATGAATTCTTGTTCCGCCCTTTAGTGATCTATAATTTTTCTCTAAAGAAACGTTAGCATCTTAAAAGAACGCCCAGTAAGCCAGCTACTACACAGAACTTGTCTTGTTGAGTCAGCGCGAAGACCATCATAAAGGAAAATCCCTGGGTTTTAAAACGCAACGAGGCGTATTGTAGCCGATACGGAAGTGTGCTCACGCTCTGTATAGCATGTGTAGGAGTTAATACAGGTCCTGGCGGCAAAAGTTTCCACAATGCTACATAATCTCCAGTCGTTCCGGCGTAAAGGGTCTCTGGATTCCAACCCATAATGTGCCCACCGTGAATAATCGAAAAAAAAAAAAAATTTTTTTTTCTTTCTTTTCCGGCCATTATGTTCACTCTATGAAGTACCGGTTACAAGTCCCTTCTTTTAAAAAGGAGGGAGGTTTTTGTGTGTTGCAACTTCATATTTTTTGTCATCATCCCTTAGTCGACACGGTTTGCTTGAGAGCACGTTAATACCAGGGATTTCCTGCATAAGATAGCCCCCAAAAAAGAGATGTATTCACCGACATGAAATTTGTTATTTTATGTGTTTTAATTTTTTTTCTTTTCTTTTCTTTTTTATACAACACTAAAGAAAGAAAATAGGGGGAAAAGTCTGCTAATACCTTTTGCTTAGAGTAGTATATTCTTACAGTAAATAAATCCTCGTGCCAGTGACACCACATCGTTTTAACTATCCCAGCGAGTTTTCCTCAGGTTATCTTTCCCATTTATTTTTATTAAACAATTACTGCAGCGCTGGTTTTCCATTTTCAGAAACTGTGGTTTTGCTGTAGGCTGCTTACAAACGAAACCTGTTAACAGGTCAAACTCAGATATATAACGGCTTTCGCCGTTTTTCTTGCAAAACAAAAAGAAAGCTGAAAAGTGTTTTCGTGAAAACAACGTTGGTATGTAGAACAGACAAATCATTACTTAGTAACGGAGCACACTTAGTAAGCTCACCCCCCTCTCATTTTTTTTTAACTTAGTAAAGTCACTTAACTCTCATTTTTGAACCGCAGTACCTGTGTCAGAGAAAGATATTAAGTGTTTCTCTCCACACTAATTAAATTTGTTAATTACCTAATTAAACCATATCCGTAAACTTCTGTCTTTTTTTAACTTTTTTTTTTTAAAAGCGACAACTTTGTTTCAAGAAATTAAGTTGCCATTCGAAATTTTCTCAGTCTTTATTTCTTAAAAATGCCTTAAAAGTGTTCTTATTAAGACAAAAATAATCACGCGCCAACGGCAGCATCTTTTGTTAGTTTAATTATTCCGAGCTGGGGGAGCTCTAAATCACAAAGGAAATCCCTCCGATGCATGCTACCGGAGAATGAACAAATGAACCACTCGGGAGGAAATGGGGATAGGCAGCGGGGGAAGTCATAGATCTGCTCAGTATTGTTGAACATTCATCGATGCTCAAAAATCAGTACATGTATACAGGAAGCCGCATTTGTTGAAGACCTGGATGCTCCATTTTCATCCTCGGGATTTTTTTTTTATTTATTTTTTTTTTTTTTTACGTGAACTGATTAGTTTTAATGTCGTGCTGCTATAAAATAATCTATAACTAATACATTAATTTTATAGATTTTATAGAGCTTGTAAGGCTACTATTTAAATATATATACATGAATACAGTAAGTTGTATTTTCATGAAGCAAGAGCGCCTCCTTAACTTAGTTGGTAATGACAATCTTTTGGTTGGAAACGCCTGGGTTCGAATCCCGTTTACAGCGAAAAAAAAAAAAAACATAACGGTTTTCCAACTGAATGTGAGTTAGTCGGTGCGCATGTTTTTTTTTTTTTTTTTTTTTTTTTAACCTCTAGCTAGCTTACTGTTTTTTTGGATGAAAAACCGGAGTTTCCGGGAGAAAAATTCTGCCACCCCCAACAACTTACCGTCAGCTGTAAACCTTTGATCAAGGTCTTTGCATTGTTAGACGGGATTCAAACCCAAGCGTTACCAACCGACGGGCATTGTCGAAACCGAATAAGGTACGGAGGCTCTCTCTGAGGTTTAAAGAGAACGCTGTCTATCTCGTAGTATGTTTTATGCTGTATTTATGATTTCTGTAGATAATATCTTCGGAACAGTGAACATGTCGCCGCTTTTTTTTTTTTTTTTTTGAACCGGATTCGATTACACCGTAACCAAGTTTCAAATCTTGAATAAAATATTGCTTCAGTATTCTGTCGTTCTTTCTATTATACATTTCTAAAAGTTTAAAAAAATATAATTAAAAAGTATTTGTGTGCTCGCGTGCGTTTTCTCCATCTAGCTGTCTTAAGTGTATCGGTTTTTAACAGATATTTAATTACTTTATTTTCGTTTTGCCCTATGAACTATAATCTCCCCATCCCGCAATCACTTTTCGTCAGTCATAAACCTGACACGGTTCTTAGCACAAGAAGGAATAAAAGAACAAAATAAGTGTGCGAGAAGACTGGGACATCTCTCTCTCTCTCTCTCTCTCTCTCTCTCCCACACACACGTTTTCTTCTTTTCTTTCTTTCTTTCTTTTTTTTTTTTTTAAACTTATCTGCAACTGGAAAAACTAGTAGTCTTCAGTAACGAGTACTCTATCATTTTAGCATGTTTGACATTCTGAAAACACTTTTTTTTTTGCAGTTTTTTTTTTTAAATAAAAAGCGTAATTTCTTCTCATGAAGTTTATTCCACTGCTTCTCTGCAAGGAGCACAGTGTCATCCAGTCTGCCGGTTTAATAGTTTATCAATCTGCTGTCATCCGGTTACAATACTCCTGAATAAACAGAGTGTTGAATTGTCCACAATTTCCTGTATAAATCTTTCACCTGCTTCACAAGACAGTAACGTTATTACAATTTTGGAGCACAAGTGCCAAATGGAATAATTTAAACTGACCTAATTGGTACTGTAATAAGGTTTACCAAGAACAAGTAATCGATTGTGAGTTAATGATTGCTCCGAGATAATTTATTCTTATATGAGGGTAAGTAATTAGAGAGAACCCACAGATAGCCAAACCCACGTGTATTAGTGGAATGCGTTATAGTCAGATTGCGGCTGTCATTCGTCTGATGCCGGTAATTGGAAAAGATGAACGAGATTTTTGGATGGGAATGTTTACAGACGTTAATTGTTTTGAAAACACTTGAAACGCGTATACGTTGACCAAAGAAATACCAATAAAATTGTGTTGCAATTTTATTCATTAATTAATTTTCAGAATTTATTCATTAATTACTGGGGATAACAGTTCCAAATTCAAATGCGATATTCTGTTGTCATTTATTTGGGATATTAGTAAATTAACAGAACTTATACTGAGTTTATTTATTTTTGCTTTAAGGAAAGAATTCCTTATTCCTTCTATCTGTTTCCTCAAGGAGGTTTATTTTCTAAGAAGCCTTAGATGTCTTTAAAGGGATCAATAGGTATCTTTTCTTTAAAAACCATCCATCCATCTGAAAAGTATTGCCCTAGCCATTCAATTTTGGTGACTCATTTTTGCTGCGAGTCATGTCTTGAGTTTAGTTTCTTAAGGAAAGAAAAATGCCACGATTTTCCATTGCTTCCTTCATAAAGGAAGAAACATTTCTGCGATTAGTATTAGAAAGTTATCTCGCGTCCTCCGGGCAGTACACAGGCATAGTTGGGCTAAAAATAAAAAAAAAAAAAGCCAAGGATGTCTTGTTAAGAAGCAAAAAGGCTGGCTGAAAAGAAGTGCCTTGACACCAGTAATAAGAAAAATGAGCAAGTTATGGTATTTATTTTCGGCAGTTCAGTGGAACCCGGATTTAGCCGTAATCAGCTAAGATGATTAATTGCTTTTGTATAAATAGTTAAGATTATTAGTTGCTACGAATGAATCACTTAGAATTATTAGTTGGTTGAGTATGAATCAAAGATTATTAGTTGGCTACGAATGAATCACTTAGAATTATTAGTTGGTTGAGTATGAATCACTTAGAATTATTAGTTGGTTGAGTATGAATCAAAGATTATTAGTTGGCTACGAATGAATCACTTAGAATTATTAGTTGGTTGAGTATGAATCAAAGATTATTAGTTGATTCTGTACAAATCGGTTATTTTATGTATTGATCCCCTCTCATCGTTAAGCGTTATCAGTATTATCATTCAGCTTTTATAGAGTTGCTTATGTTCGCAGCAGGTTAATTACATCTAAAGTCCATAACTCTGAGAATATTCCATGGAATAGTTATTATTATTTTTTTTTTTTTACTATAAATCAGTTTATTTTGAATGTGACTGGAAGTTACATTCGTTTTCGTTCATTCTCTGCCTGCTGTATGTTTCCATATTAGGGATGCAGCTGTCCTAATGCAGTGAACACTTTCTGCTATTTAGGGAGAGTATAGATGAGCCGTCACGTTAAATAACATTTCTGATTTGCTTTTGCTACTTCATCAATTTTAGAAATTTACGACAATTCTATATATCGATAAAATTAGCTAATTAAACTCTCGACAATATGTGTAGGATCTGGTTTGAATCACTTCATATCTCGTAAATCGTGGCGTAATAACGATTGGTTTTCACTACGAATGCATCCTCTTTTCCGCTAATCTAGTGACGGGGTTTCAAGTGGCGAGCATATTGCATCATGTGATGTATTCTACTATCACTTGCGATAATGGATGAGATCTATATGCTGTTCGCACGTGGCCAACAATTATACCTCCAAACAAAAGTGGGTAGTTTAATAATATTAAATCTCCACTACTATTACGTGAGTAGAATAAGATTGATCTCATAATGAGGCCTAAACCTACCACTACTGTTGCCCTTTGCGTGCGTCTAAACGGCACTTCAAAGTGCCGTTTGAATATGTTTGAATATGTGCAGTGTCATGTTAAAAATTTATGTAATGCATTCCCGGTTGCGTTGATTAGTTAAGGAAGCTGTTTACATAAATAGGAAGCACATATTCCAACGGGGTCTCGTATTAGAGCGAGCGAGAGAGAATTTCAGTAGATAAATAACAGGTTGCTTTTCCATTATCTATAGTTGAGATGGACCCGAACTATACAGGATGATTTCAAACCTGAAAATTGTTTTGTGGATGGTTATTATTATTTTTTTTAAACATACATAGGATAATACTGTTCTTCCTCTTTCTCTTACAAATTCTTATAAACTTGATACGACTTATCAAATATCCTTGATTGGATTTTTAGAATTTGCAGAACTTAATATCACGACCCTTCCATTGATGTTGCTTTGTCTAAGTCAGTAGTTTTCAAACTTCCTTATCTCTAACTATTATTTCTATGGAACCCTACTGGCTGCCCTACATTACTTGCGTATTCTTAGGTATAAAACAAATTAAAACTTTACAATTGTAATAATTAAAAAAAGTAAAATCAAACTCAGAATTATAATAATCTCAAAAAGTGGGCAACGGAGGCAAACATTTCAGCTGTTTACAATTAATGGCTCGACAGTGGGAAGTGTATATTCTGAGGAGAGTATAGTTTGTATTACTTTTTTATAATTAATTGATTATAATATTAGTTAAAAATCTAAACTACAAAAAATTAGACTTAGAATTTTTTTTATAATCGCTGACGTTCCGCAGAACACAGTTTGAATATCAAAGTTTGAATAACAACATTTTATTTAAAAAAATAACATAAAAAAAGAATGTTATTTTAAAAATAAATCTAACTTACACTGTTTACTCGTGTTGGTAAATAAATTTAATAAATAATTCAAGTAATATGAATGCCTCCTGTACGTCGTAATAATTGATGAGTCACGTTCCCAGCAACCCCCATACAAGCAGATTTTCGTCAGATAGCATTCTCCCAATTCATGAATGATTTTTATCAGAAACTACATCAAATACCAGTTATAACTGTCTATGTGCCTTGGGAAACTCCTAAAAGTTTTCGCAGAATCTTAAATTCTGCGAGAAAAAAAAAAAAAAAACACAGTTTAAGAAACACTGGTTGTTTAGGGGAATAAGGTGTCAATTAACTTAGCATGACAAAGCAAACACTTCCCCATACAATCTTCATATATGGCAAACGTAGTGCTTGTAGATGAAAAATTAATCTGTTTACAATAATGTTAATATATAAAGATTGCCTGTGTGATTACGTTTATTACACAGGCGATATTTATTGTAGTTTATAGTTTGGTCAAATAATAAATATAAATCTCTATATAATAGGCGAGGGAACTGACTATAGGCAGTAACTGTAGCGCCATCTATGAGTTATGTGGCCAAGTAAAATATACCTTCTGAGACAACTTGTCACACATCAAGTATATTTTTCTATTTGAGTACGTCGAAGGTTGATTAGTAAGTAAATAAGGTTACCGTATTTACTCGAATATAACTCGCACTCCCCCCCCCTCCCCCAAAATGAAAGCTAAAAAATCATGGTGATATATGGGGGAATTTTTGGAAACTAAAGTTTACAGAAAAAAAACTGAAAATGGGTATGACTTGTCAAGAATCTCCGATTCGCTCTCGCTATTTCTAGCTTCGAGAGCGGTTTCCTTGTTCATCGTCGAACTCATCTACCCAAATAGCGTCATCTTCTTTCCCATTATTTCAAGCAAAAATTGCCAGTAATTTACAAGACTTGAAATACGTAATGAATGTATCTTTCACGTTCATTACATCCTTCACGAATGACTAATGAGAAATGAAAGCAGAGCGTGAAACAAACAGCAATGGTAGGCCAGTAGAGATAGATCAGCTGTGAAGACGTGCATATGATTGGTGCGGTATTAACAAAAGATGGTACGATCCAACAACAAAGGCAAGTCAACAGTTGTTGAGTTGAAATGCTAATTCTCTTCAACCGAATTCCATAATATCTGAAGCTGCCATAACAACATTCACTATATATTTCTTAGTTTTAACACGTTCACGATGGGGTGGTATTTTGCCCGTTTATCGTACCGACGGAACCTCTCATTACCGTTTGTGTACTGCTCCTGCATCGCCAGGCTCACACAAAGGTTTCAACCCCTCGGTTGAATTTATTTGCTGCTTATTTACGTGCTGCTTCCGCGTCGAACTGACGGGCGGATTCACACACAATTATATGGTATGTTTCAATTCGGGTAAAATTTTATTTGAAGTTAGCCTTTGTGATTTGTCTTAATGACATCTAAATTTCAAATTCGGGTAAAATTTTATTTGAAGTTAGCCTTTGTGATTTGTCTTAATGACATCTAAATTTCAAATGCAATCAAGCTCTTATTTCATGCAATTGAAAAATTGGACAATAGTTTTAAGTTAGATGCTGTGTTTGCCGTGCAACATGGTTTTGCTTGAGTCTATACAGCATAGTTTCTGTGGGAGGGGACATATGATTCATTAGTTAGTGCTGTTTTTATCCCAGTTGTCTCTAATTGCACTACTTGTTGAGAAATATATTACGCAGACTGCGAATGTCCCTGTACCTTATTCAGTGATACAATAGAACTACTTGTGTTTTTCTTGCTTCTACAGTATAGTGGCTGTTGGGGAGGGTGTGTTGTTTACCGGAGAGCGAGTTACTTCGCCCCGACGTGAAAATGTTTAAACTTTTTTTCGCGTGCGAGGTACGTATATGGGAAACGTTTTAATTTCTTTTTACGTAAAGTAAAATCAGGGGTGCGAGATATATTCGAGTAAATACGGTAAATGGAAAAGCATTCAACAAAAATGCGAGTTATGGACTGATGGATTTTAAAATTATTGTCTTTTCCATAACTAACATTCAGTTTTTTTTTCTTTATTTGTAGTGAATTTACGTTTAATTTTAAAACAGAAATGAGATTGCTTGAAAGTTATGAAGCAGCCTATGATGAACTTTATTCAAATTGAATAAAGTTCATTATAGGCTGTAATTAGCGTTATGAATAGTGCATTCCTGATGATGTTGGTAAGCTGGTTATCCAAACTGTGTTTCCCAGCCTTCATGAGGTTGCAAACTATGTTTACCTACCTTCGTGAGGACTGCGAACAATGTTTACCAGCCTTACGAACAAACTCGGGTCTCTTCTTTTCTATACACAGATATGAATTTTAACTCCAGTAGTGTTTAAAATGATTATGTAGTAAGGGAAACTCTTCATTTATTAAAGTATAAATACACCCTACGCTTAGAGATGTCGATATCACTTCCAGTTGCGCTTTATTGAATTAACAGCGGGTATTGTCACCACTATAATGTGAATATAACACGGGAAAAAGAGTGGAAATTCATGCACAGCGCTGTTATCGCGGTAACTGTATCTCTATAGAGGTTGTGTGTGTTTAGAGGAAGTCATAAATGGTAGATTTATACATGATATTCTAGTGTGGAGTGATAACATTGAAGTAATGGACAAAAGACTACTTATAAGCGAATTACGTAAATGTTGGATCTCATTATAGTTTATTATTATCATAAATATTAGAGTTCTTCTAGATATCCTATAAAGACAGTAGTTAATGTTAGCCGTCAGCATGTCGTTAGTCACATCACATGCTTCCGGTGTTTGCTAATGGGAAAAGTGTCGGTTTGTCTTTACGTGGTTATCTAGTGGGGACCAGCAATGGAGATCAGCACTTGCATTACGTGCGTGACCAGAGCTTGTTAATGTGTTTGTTCTCATTGTTGCTGACGGCAGGACCAGATTTGTATGATGATATCAGCAGCGGTTGATTAAAAGACGTTATGTCCTGCAGCGCCGGTCTCTTTATTGCTACTGTAGTATCTTCTTACACTTGTGTGCTTTCTAGTCAAGGTGCCGACTTCTGTTAGTAGCCCCAACGATGATTACGATCATCCCTTTCTTCCATGGAAATTACATTTTATTTGGGGAGTGTGATTAAAAGATGAAAGAGGTTGGAGTGGACAGCCGATTCCATTCACTGGACCAGCATCTTAATTAATAACAACGCACACATGCACCTGGCGTTTGCTTTCTTAAGTCGTATATCTCGATATCTAATTTCCAGATAGGCATATTCCTAATGACTAAACCCTCTGGTCATTGTATCATTCCTAAAGCCATTTATTCGATAGTGACATAGTTTCATCTTAAGTTTTCCTAGTTATAAATAGACAAATTCTATCATTTGCCTCTCTGATTATTTTGTATTCTCTTTGATGGACTTTTAAAAACTTTGCCTTAAATTTTCTGTCTCTAAAAAACATTAAGTTTAATTTCAAAGTTAGGCTTATTCAATTTTCGATATTATGTAATAAATAATTCCTTACAACTTATTATTAAAACCGCTTTTAAGTTCTTTAGTAAATTGTTTTCGCATAAATATTAGCACGATTTCGTGCAGGTATGTGACTGACTGAGCTATTGTTACCATCACGGTACATCGCGTGCAGCACAACAATAAAGTTGAACTTAGTAGTTTAGTTATGGCGTGTGTTTTTCTATAGCGAAATAGATAGGAAAGCTCGTGCATTTTTTTTTATAGCCAATGAATGCAAAACAGTTGTTTCTAGTGTAGCTAAATGAAAATGGAGACAAACATTGCTATCATGAGGTGGTGACGGATGTAATGCACATATACTAGTGGATCATTTATCCATCAGCTAATGGAGAAGATATCCTCGCTTAATATCTAATCTAATCCTGTAGCCTCCTCTTTAAGATGGTTATAGCTGATGAATAGTCCACCTCCAGATGATTGTCTTGAGGATTCTTACTTTTAACTGTTTGTTCAGATTTCTGTTTCCTAATATGTTGTATATTTGGAAAAATGATGCTTTTGCTTTTTTAATTCTGTTCTTAATTTCATAATTAGATCTATTGTCTTCTGTTATCCAACTCCCAAGGTATTCATAACTTTCTACATTTTCTATTCTTTGTCCGTTCAAAGTGATTTCCATCCCATCATTTCCTTTCCTTGAAATCTTCGTCACTTTTGTCTTCTGAATGTTTATTTTCATTTTATATCTCCCATTTCCAATCCTGTTCAGTCTGTTCAAAATTCTTTGCAAGCCTTCCTCTGTTTCGCTCATAAGTACACTGTCATTTGCATATCTTATATTATTTATCAGGTGTCCGTTTATCTTTATTCCATCCTTCAGATCTTCCAAGGCCTCCGTCATCATCCATTCACTATAGACATTAAAAAGGAGTGGGGACACCCAACACCCTTTCTTATGGGGGATCCATTCAGTGTCCTCTCCTTCAAATCTAACCCTGGCTTCTTGAATTTTGTATATTCTGAACAATATTCTCATAATTTTTTATGTATTCCTATTTTATGCAAAATATCAAACAAAACAGAGTGATTAACGTTATCGAAAGCTTTTTCATAGTCCACAAAGCATAGATATAAATCTTTATTGCACTCGATCATTCTTTCCCCCCCGTATCCATAGTATTGTGATAGCTTCCCTGGTTCCCCTGAAACCAAACTGTGCTTCATTTAATTCCCTCTCTATCATCTGTTCCATTCTTCTATATATTATGTTGATTAGGACTTTTGTAACGTGGCTAATCAAACTAATAGTTCTTTGCTTGCTGCAATCCATCGTTTCTGTAGTCTTGGGAATAGGAATAAAAATAGATCTTACGAAGTCTTCAGGTATTATATCCTCCTCCAGACTTCTATTAAAGGTGGTGGATAGAAGTTTTATTCCTTCCTTTCCCAATGCCTTCAGTAACTCTCCTTGAATATCATCCACTCCTAGAACTTTCCTATCTTTTATTCTTTTAATGGCTGCTTCGGTTCCCCATTCCTTAATTTCTGGGGCATCATCATTTTTCTATCTGATCACATTCCAGATTATCTTCATCTCTATAAAGTTCCGTAACATACTTCTTCCATCTTATGTTTTTTTTCATTTTTTTCCAACAAAATCTTTCCTCTTTCATCCTTCAAAGTACTGCTTTTTATCCTTCTCTTCTTCCCTGAAATCAAGTTCAAGCCTTCATAGACCTTTCTCATATCCTTTGCTGTATCATTTTCCTCTATTTGTTTATTGATCTCTTTATACCTGACTTGGGCTTCATCGTTGTTCTTATTCTTCCATTTTTTTTAATCACCTCCTCAGTAATCTAGGACTTCCTTCCTCTCCTCTCTGCCTCACCCAGAAGACCTTTAGCACATTCCTTGATTTTCTCTCTTAGATCAGTCCAGATTACTTCTAGGGGGTCTATCAGCATCAATGCTGCCGATCTTATGCAAAATATCAAATAGAAAAGATATCAGAGAGAAATATCAAGCTGATATTTCTCTCTGCTTGATATTTCTGCAGTTCAGCTTAATGTTTCTCTCTGATACCGTTTCTTTTTAGTCCATCCATTGTTATTTTTCTAATTGCATTTTCTTTATGTATTCGTTTTAATCTGATTTTTAGTTTAATTGTGACCAGGTTATGGTTACTATTACAGTCTGCTCCAGGATAAGTTTTTGCATTTTTTATTACATTTCTATATCTTGAGTTAATTAATATATAATTAATCTGATTTCTGATTTATTCACCTCTCTGTCCAGGTGCTCTCCAAGCATACAGTATTCTCTCATGTTGTTGAAACCAGGTGTTAATCACTATCAATTCGTGTTTTCTGCAAAACTCCACCAGTCTGTCTCCCCTTTCATTTCTTTCTCCGAAGCCCCAAGGACCCACCAGACCATCATCTCTTCCTTTCCCTATCTTTGCATTCAAAGATAGGGAAATATCTCTGTTATTTTTCAAATGTAAACATTCCTCTATTTGTTGATAGATCTCTTCAACTTCTTCATCTGTATGATCGGTTGTTGGTAAGTAGACTTGAATTATGAGAATATTTCTAGGTTTGGCCTTTATTTTCAAAGTAATCATTCTTTCATCGATGCGTGTGAAATGCTCTTTCAGATCTTTTAATATAACCAAGTTAATTTCAAGAACGTAAGAATACAAAAGTGGATTTTCCCTTTGGAATGGAGCTAATTTTGCAATTTGTGGCATTTTGTGCAGTAGCCAAGTTTTTTTTCCGTAAGAATGTTACATTTGGTTACCCACCCCTTCATATGTTTTGAATTTAATTAGAGTCAACTCTCTCCTTGAAGATTCTCCATTTAAGCCGCCAAATTATATTACGTGCACTTTTAGCGACAGAAGCTTGTTGGTTTGCCGTAATGATAGAGACAAAAATCATTCCAGTGATATTGAAGTTGGTAGGGTGTGTGTGGGGGGGGAAACCCGAATAGAACCATCATTGGCGATGCGTGTGGAATGCTCTTTTGTAATGAATATTTACGAAGCAGATGTTACGACCTCTCGCCTTGGATTCTCAGTCACGCTTCCAAACGCCATGAATAAACAAATTCTGCTAAAAAGAATGTAACTAAGGGGTGAACCGGCAGCATGCTGCTCGCTAATGAACACCTGAATCGTTTCTTGCTCTTCCATAGTATAAAAGCGCGGATGCAAAAATACTACCTACATTGTAGTTCGGGGCTTAGGGAAAAGAATGCAAAGAAGTGAAGGAATTGGTTTTCCTTTACATTGTGTATTAGTTTGATATGCCAGTAGCGTAATTCCTTTGGTTTTATAGATGTAAAGACGTTTACAGAAACGAATTGCGAACAATCTTTAAAAAAAAAAAGTATCTGGGTTTTAAACATTGTAGTAGATGGGGAATAAACCTAACGAACATACAGAGAAGTGATACATCACGGAGTCGTGCTCGGTGTTATCCCCCCCCCCCCCCAAGAAATTTAATGAAAAAAGTGAAAGATCGAGGAACGAACCCACAAATCCCATCTAAAGGGAAGATAAAAGAAAAACAGGTGAAAACGAGATTTTTTTTTTTATCTTTTCAAATAACCTTTATTGTTTGAAACAGCGTTTTTGAGTCGCGAGCGACGACAGCTGGTTTCTCAAGGATGTGCGTGTGTGTGTGTGTTCGCGCGCGCACACAGAGGTTTATTTTTATTTTATTTTATTTATTTATTTTTTTATCATCTTCATACTGGATACGTGGGTTAAGGTTGTCTGCGCATGCGCGAATGACTCTTTGCCACAGCGATGCTGATGTATGTTGATGTTGGTTCGCGGCCGTAAGCAGAATACCGATCATATCTAGAACCAAATGAACATTTTTGCACGTACGTTATCTTGACTTTCAACATCTTTTAGAATCACAACTACTGCTACTTGAAAAAAAAAAAAAAGCTTGTGATTCTAAAAGAGAAAGTTTCACGTGTAGATCGTATGTTTTAAGCTAACTTCAAAGAAAATATAAAGGTTGTCATTATGATTTAACTTTCGGAAGTAATTTAGTAAATACGTCTTTCAACATAATTGAAATACGGTTATCTTATATAATTGCCATATTTGTTTATTTTTAGTCATTATTTCAATTTCCAGAGGAATTCTAATAATTATAGTTACTGCCAGTGATTGGAAGCATTTGTCTATTGTAATGGTTTTTTTCTTAACTCGTTACGATTTCGTATGTTTTGGAGTTATTACACTACTGTTTCTTCAGATTTGTTAAGCAGGTGGCGCTAGCAGCACATAGTTAGTGAACCTCAGCACTTTTGCATAAATTAAAGTTGCAGAATGCCGAGAATTTTACACTGTGACTTTTTTTTGGTAGATGTAGCTTATGCCTAAAATATGTGTTTATATTTTTTCTTTCTTAGTCAACACTGTCAACACTCAGCCGATCTCGTTGGCCGAATATAGGCGTACTCGCTTTTCATCCAAGGCTGAGAGTTCAAAGCACACAATGGCCTGGGTATTTTTGCGAAAGTATAGAGTGGTAGCAGATTTTTCCGTGTATGAGACTACCATCCGATTTATTAGAGGCTGAAGTGGCTTCTTCAAAAATTTCCATATTTTATCTCTATAGAGAGTGAAAACGAATTATTTAGCTTTTAGCCCACGATGGTATTCAATAGGTTTACAATGTTTCGTGGATGGAACTGACAAAGTTTACAATCTTTCGTGGATGGAACTCACAAAGTTGATGTCATGCAAAACTCTCCAATCATGTTAGTAAGCATACTCGCTCATGCGAAATTCCCCATCATCATCAGAAAAATAATCACACACACACACACACACACTAAACTTTAAAAATTTTCCCAGTTTAAACTCCTCACATCCATACACCTCTATGGAACGGTATAGAACAGTGCTTCCCAACCTTCTGGATGTCAGGGCCCCCTTTGGAAAAATTAAAATATTTCACGGCTCCCCCCTCAAAAAATCGTAATATAAACATATATTATTATAATACTTATTGTATTTATATTTAATACAAAACATACACAGTGAATATTGCAAAAATCAAATGCAAATATTACATTTTTAGCATCTTACATACACATTTGACATGGCACATTATCTCATATTTTTATATACATAGATATATTGTTATTGGACATTTGCAGTACAAGCACATGAAACGTAAAACGATTAGTAATAAAGAAAGAATTAAAAACATAAAAGAAGTTTAATAACAATTTAATGTGATGGATGTGTTTCAATACTGCTACACAAAAAGTCAATATCAGGTGAAATATTTGAAACTGCAATTCTTAGATTTCTGCTTTGAAATGAAACTTATATGAATAAGCATATAACTACTAATATTCATTCAGTGCCGAAATACGCAGGAAGCACAATTTGTGAACCCCCACCAATGTGTGATTTTTTTCCATTAAAATATAAAAAATAACAAAAAAGAAATAATAAGTAATAAAAATTAAATACGTATGTTTTAAGATAAAAAAAATCAAATTAGTCTTAAAATATTTTAAATTTGTTTGCATTATTTCACTGCCCCCCAACAAAACCTACGGTCCCCAAGGGGGCCGCGGCCCACAGTTTGGGAAGCGCTGGTATAGAAGATGCTAATTATTCGATACGATAAGGCAGACAGAGCTGGGTTTTCACTTATTGCGGTTCAGGGCACAATTGTGATTTGAAGATCTATTCGAAATCTTTCTGATTTTATTGTTTTTTTTTATCGCTGTAATTTGTGTTTTTACTATTTAAATAAGAAGAATTCCATCTCATATTATGTGCAGTCTATCACAACCTCAGATATTCCAGTATGGGAAAACGAATTATTAGGCTTAGCGCACCAGTATCTGAGTTTGGAATGTGTGAGTCATCTCGGGATAAACTGAATGCGAAGTGTCACACACACAGAGATCAAAACAACCTGTCAAAGAGATAAATGACTTCCTTTAGCGGTTTTTTACGATGCGATGAAGATTCTAGCTAATCGCTCAAGGAAAGGTGATTGTATTAATCCCCAGTAGCCAAAAAGTAGGCAATAATTTGGCATACCGATCATTTATTGTGGGGTCCTGAATCTTTTATGACAGAAACTCGGCCGTTTTTCGGTGCCAGAGCGAAGCTTCATCACTGCCCACTTCCTGGCCCCTACAGCCTGAGGAATAGAATTAATGACCAGCTCATATGTCCGCGCGTGCAGCTGAAGGACACACATACACACACACACCACAGAACGCTAGAAGAGTCCCCTCTTTCCCCATCTTTTGCTGTCGAGTAGCATAATTACGGCGAGCAATGGGCCGCACGTTGTGAGTGGGCTTTGCAGCGCTCAACCGTGATCTATGCGGTCAGCAATGGTAGAGGGGACAGAAACTCGTGTCGCTGTAATGCTCTGTGGTTATTAATTATCGCACGTGATGGGGAAACGCGGCGTTAAGTAGTTTACTCGTTTCAGTATACACCAGAATAGACTGTCGTGGATTTAAATCCGTCCACCCCCACCTCCCATTTTTCTGCTAGGAATTCTCGCTTCGTTGAGTTTCAGAGAGGTGGTACATGATGGATTTTGCTGGCTAAGATGTATCGTTCTCCTCCTACCCACACTTACTGGTTGTAAACAGTTTGAAATGCTCTGATGTTTTAACAAGGCGTGTGATGTGTTTGTCATGTTCTTTCCAAGTTTTAACACGTGACAATTTTTCCTTCATAAAAGGGATGTATATGCGGTCGTTTGCTAATTGAAATCAATAAAAAGAATCAAGGAGTATCTAGATGATTACTCCGAAAACTAAACATACTGCAGTGTGTATGTGCGTGTGCATTCTACTGCATATTATAAAGAGCAAAGTTTGTTCTAAAAATGAAAAAAATTTCGCAGAAATGAAACTGTGGATGTGATAGTCAAGTGAGTTTCGTATGCTTAGATTAGTTGACAGTTCAGTTTTTTTTGTATAATTTTTCTACCGCGATGTAAAAATGCATTGCTGTAGCGAAAGTTAATAGACAACGTCATTATATTTTAATTATATATTTAGAAAAATATAAGGGTAACTTCTTTGTTTTTGCTTGAAAACGTCGGTAACTTCAGAGAAAATAAAATATTTATTCTTCCTTCTATAGTCTTAGTTTTGACTTGCCTTTATTTTCTGATGAGTTATTTATATCAGGAAAGTATTATTTTATTATATAGAATTAAATATTATCGAAATAAAAAGAAATTCGTTTCGAAAAAAAATGTACACCCACCTTCAGAGAAACTCCATACTTTTGCCAAGAATAGTTTTACGTACTTCCCTGGATCACTTCTTGAAATTGAGCGCAGCAGCACCAACATAACCCTGCTTATATTCTCAACATACTTCATGCACGGATCGATAAAACTTACCGGCTTGTAAGGCATTCATTTGACCTAATGCCGTTACATGCAACCAAATACAGATTTCAAAAATATTTTGCCGTCTTCCCGAAGGATCGTTAATTATTTTATAAATTAAAACCCATCTAAATATTGCCAAAATAAATCTCGTTTTTTTCTCCCCTTCAAAGTCATGTATTAATAGAAAAATATTTTTCCAACATCAACCATCTCTAGCAACAAAATTGCGTTATAAAAACGAGTTCTGTTGAAAACTTTATTTAGGGAGAATTTAATAATCTCGTTCTCGCCTGATATCAATTAACAACTTTGAGGCATTAACTTACTTCTGACTCAGTATCTCTTATTGCAGGCTTTTAGTTGCTACAAAGTCGATTAGGTTAAGCAATTTCATTAAAGAATCTTTTTTTCCCTTTTTCATTTTAGACACTAGTTAATCCATTAAGAAAAGAAAAACGCACTAATTAACCATGTCTTAATTTAATACACCTATTAATGTGTAATCCAGAGCGGGCATCGCTCTTTGCTGAAATGGCTGAAGTAACAAAGTGTACATTTCCCTATCATAATGAGATCGTATTTGCAGCTTGACAGGAATTTTATGTTTAACTGAAAACATTTATTGCAATCGTTATTAAGGTTGTTCGCCTGCATCTAATGTAATTGAATTACAAAATTCATCATGCAAGTGCTTGTCCATTAGTATGAAAATCAGCAATAAAAAAGGCAACTGCCTAAATATTGTATTAATATTATACCACGAATAGCACTCTTCCCCCCCCCCCCGCTCTCTGTATGATGGTGGTAAGTTGTCTTCTCACATCTTCCTCACTGATGAAAATGTACTGAGCCACTCCGTGACCTGGTGAATTGGAAGTATGTAAAACGCCCAAGGTTATGCAGCAATTTTGGGATTCAGAAAGAAGAGGAAAAGAATTTTGTTGGTTGGTTGTTCAAAATATTTTCTGCAAACAGAAGTACATCTGGGAAGAAAGCGATGTTTTCCATAGAAATTGTACAAAAACTTCGAGGTCTAGTACAGTTTAGTTTCCTTTAGTTGTAAATTGGTCCCTTTAGTTTTTAACTGTCTCTTATAATTTATATTCCCTTTAGTTATAAACTGTTTCATATAGTTTTAAATTCTGTATGGTTTTTAAATGTTTTCTTAATTTTAAATTGCTCTGCTTAGTTTTTAAATCGTCTTTTAAGTTAGTGTACTCTACCATGTAAAGCAATAAACATTGAATTATGTTTATTTTTTACACTATTCTCTCTCTCTCCATCTGTTGTCATTACGATGTATTCGTCTCCGAAAATAAACTTGTGGAATCCTCATCTGTACTTATTCCAATGTTCACCCTTCTTCAATCCAAAATTTGGGTTACATTTATTATTTTTATTATGGCATATCGCTTCTGAAACAAATGGAATATCTGTCCAAAACAGAATTCAGAAGCGATATGCATTAAAAATTAATAAATGTAACCCAAATTTTGGATTGAAGAAGGAGAAAACATTGGAATGGTCTCTCCTTTTTCGATCCCCTTCTTCAATGGAGAACATTGGAATGTTTCACCTTCTTCAATGTCCTCCTGCTTCACTGTTCTTTCACATTATTCACTAAGCTTGATGTTTGGCGTATATTCTAAATGTTATATAATCGATTTGAACTTAAAAGCATGCTTGGCTGAGTCTTTCATGGAAATTGACCCGTTGTAAATAAGACTTGTTCACCAATACTTGATTATTAGACGGCTATCGCTTGGATTGACGTTAATTGTTTACATTTAAATTTCTGTATTCACTTTGTCGGAATGGTATTAAGAGGGGGGGGGGGAGATTTGTTCTGAAGTTAGTTTGGAAATGTAAATGCGGTCATAATTAAGCGTAAAGTTAAAACGAGCAGCAGCTGAGTGTCTCATTATTACTTGGGTCAACATCAGTTCTCTGTAATGTTTCAGGATAAAGTTTAACAAAGCATCAGTGAATATTAGCCTAGTTAGCAGTTACCTAATGATGTACTGTGCTATAATTCTCCCTTTTAGACCTCTATGGAGACTCATCCGAAACAATACGACGGCGAAGTGGCACAGGATTACAGCACGTGCCAAATTAGCCTCTTTCAACCTTCATCTTTCCCTTCAATAAAATTTTAAATTACTTTATTCACGGTTCGATCATCCAAGACATGCGGGGTTAATCTGCAGATAACTAACTCTCGTGCCTGAAGCTCTTAAGGCATTTTAAATTGACTCTATTTACAGTGCAAAGGTGGCTAATAGTATCTCGTGAATTTTACGGGTGAAAGCGACTGCCATGTTAAGCAGAAATTCGGTTAAAAAAAATAAATAAAAACCTGCGGTTAAAAAAATAAATAAAAACAAATAATGCTGATGTAGTGTTTTGGAGGTCTTCGTGCGTATTTTTGTTCGATTCCTTGAGTTTTATAATAATTTATTATGCTTCTTACTTCTTGAAGTCAAGTGTGGTTTAGGAAGGGAAGAGCACGATATGAAGAGCAACAGTTAAGTAATGATTGTATTTTTGTTTCTCCTGCCAACAATCTGATAATAGAATTGCTAGCATGAGGGGAATACGCTAGTTGATCTTTATCACTAGTGTCTATAGTTGTTACAAACTAGCTTCCTTCCAATCTCTATTTAAACATCCATCTCTGATTATCACCTGGCAACTCCGGTGTTTTGCTAAATAACGTGTCTCTAATGGGAAGATGATTGGCTGGAGCGTCTGTGACTGATGTCAGATTGATATCTCTGTCATCTGAGTCAAATAAGAAAAAAAAATCTTGTCTGGAACTTCCGATGCATTGTACAATTATTATTCTTATAGGGCTCATTTGAAACATTGCACACACATTTCTGCAGAACATCTGTTTAGGTAGTTATTGGGATAGTTATTGAGATAGTTATATTTGTGTATTAAAAAAAAATGGATTGTCATTTGGTATAATTTCAAATTATTTTGCAAATAAAAATTAAAGAGTTTAAGCTAGAATTGAGATGATTTGACAAACGTTAGCTTACTTTTAATAAAATCCATTCATCTTGAGTTTCATTTCATGCCTTTAGGGGTGAACAAAACAAATCCATTTTGCGAAATGCATCTAAAAATAAGCATAAAAATATACATATGCCTATCTTATCTCAAGTGGATCGATTAATATCTTTATTGATACAGTTATTCAGATTTTTTTCGCAAAAAATTTTAGATACGTTTCATTTACATATTTGAATGATATTGCATTTATTTCTGACAGTGTTCGTAATTTATGTTTTCAATAGCTGCCGTCGAATTTGGAAACTCATAGGGGCACGTTGTTGATATATTATATGGACGACGCAAAGTTTGGATGTTGCGCGTACGGAATCTGTTTTGCTACTAACTCTGCGATTGCAGAGATGGGATCCATCAGATTTGGAAAGTGCGATATCTATCAGACCTGATTTATGTTGTTTGTTTCTGAGGGACGAAAGTTAAGTGCGAGAGAGACAAACATGCACTCGAAGAAAATTAGTTTTCTTTCGGAAACTGGTGGTAATCTTTTAAAATGAAATATGGACACTACTCCAAAGAAATGAAGGGTGGTATTTTATTTTCTTCTCTCATTCGACGTCTTAAAGCATACGGAATCCAGTAAAAATGAATGTTCGCGTTCTTTTTGCTTGATAGAGGTTAATCAGCACGGGCTTGCCCCCTGTGTATTGGTAAACAGCCGAGGGCAGCGTAGCGTATATATCAAGCTGGCTCTGGCTTGGTGTATTCTAACAGATCTCCAAGGTATATTCCTTGCGTTATCGACCTCCTCTGTATGGGGAGAAGAAGAAAAAAAAAAGTTTAATGAGAAAAGTTGAAGGGAAACAGGTGTTGACGTCACCTTGTTAATTCTTGTGATTTATCAGGTGTTTCTTTCCTTCTGTCCTGTTCAGAGCCTGCTTGCAGTGCTTACAAACGCTGATAACATCTTCGAAGGGTCTAAACTTGGTGAATGTTTATCAAGTATCGCTAAAAAAAAAAAGTTTTTCCCCGTCTCGTTTTTTTTATTTGTAGATTTTCTTGAAGTTTTTCTGAGAACATTCTTAAAAAGAAAATAACAACAGCAGTTCTCTGTATCCTTTCGGTTTTTTTTCACTTTAGTACTGTATGATATCCAGCGTTAATTTATATATATCTTTAATGGGAGAGTCTTTTTAAAATAGTAGAGCCAACGGTCAATACATATATATTCTGATAGTACAGGTTAACAGCCTAGGATTTTTTTTTCACCAATGCGATAACAATAATCCTGCTGGTGCAAAATTAAATTTCAATTGAAGTGCTACTTGCCACTCAGAAAGATAAGTCTTGCTGGAATTAGTCAGTTTAAATGAATCCAAATTAAAGGTTAATATATTTTGGTCTATTTCCCTCCCCGTGCCCTTTTTTCACTAAAGCCATTGTTCATTACCATTATTGTATTAGAATCGGTTGGATTACTAAGAATGAATGAATAAAGTAAACCATATCTACATTAATCCCAGAACACGCAAAAAAACGGACTTTCTAGTAACAATTGGTTCACGTGTAGACAGAACAGAGAAACCTGTTTGTTCCTCTTTCCTCTTTCTCTGCTTCTTTAACAGTTTTAGTTTCTCTGCTTCTTTAACAGTTTTAGTTTCTCTGCTTCTTTAACAGTTTTAGTTTCTCTTCTTCTTTAACAGCTGTAAAAGCTGTTCAAGATCCGGTGGCTTGAACAATTGCAAATTTATTACATTAAGATAAACGAGATAGCGTTTATTTTATTTTTTTTTCAAACAGCGTGGCAAAAAGCAAGAAGTGCGCGCGCGCGCGCGTCCATTATAACAATTTCCACCCAAAGAAATTTGTAAATCTAGATAGGTTAATTATATCAGTACCGTTAGTTAGATAATCCAGAAAACCTTTTAGAGATTGAGCAATCCCGGTGCTTTCTTTTTCAAGCAATACGAAACGGTTCTTATTGAATTTCTTTTCTCTAAGAGATTCTTTTTTATGTTTTTAAAGCAGTATATTTTATTACAATATTTACTGCAAGTTGAACATTTTAAAAGAACTATGACATTTCTGTTTTTACCCCCTCCTGTCTTTATACTACTACTATCTTTCCAAAAGGCGAGCATTTTCTGCCATTCTAGAGCTACAAAAGCTTTTTTTTCCAAACCATTCTCCGTCCGCTTACCGAGCTTTCATTTTTATTCTGTCGCGTTTGAGGCAGTGTTACAAGTACGTCCTTTGATTTCTGGCCAGTATTTTGGCCCGTTTCGTCCATTTTACTAGCTGTATGTCCAGTTTGTCTCCAATTTCCTGTAAATTGCCTGACGAGAGCATATTCTTGTGCTAGTTTAGCAGCTTCTAGATCTCTTCACGAGCGCAACTTAACTCTTGATCGATAGTAAGCTCTGCTCCGTTTGGTTTCAGAGACGTTTGGTCGTCCGAACTATACCTTATTAAGCTGCCAACATACGATTTTTCCGTCGCTTATCTATCTATCTATTATATATATATATATATATATATATATATATATATATATATATATAATAGAGAGAGAGAGAGAGAGAGAGCGTTTGTGTTATATTATCTGCTCTCTATACTTGGAACACGACACAAAAGACGCTCAGGAAATCGATGCTTGGCCACTGGAGATGGATAGATGGAAGATTGCATTCTCACGTAACACTCCCCTTTTCCCTCAGGATTGAAATATTTGTAAGGAAAAAGAGAAAATAGCGTGGATTGTTCGAGAACATAATAAAATCTTTTTTTTTTCATTTTTTCTTCTTGAATACACTGGACAAGAGTATAAATTTTCTGCTTCTTCATTAGCTAAATGGTAGTTACAAGAAAGTGTGGTCCCCCCAGTCTTTTACCTTGGGTTAAATGTCTGCAATAAATATTACAGATTGCGGTTTTTAATCTACAGGCTCTTTCTGAATCTGTCTATCCACAGAATATTTGACTTTATTATTATTATTTATTTTTGTAACAGAGTGAATACAGATTTTTACTAAATAAAAATTATTTTAAGTATAATTCGCTTGACTAACTATTGCAAGCAAAGTGTACTTTGATTCTCCATTTATATATATCTTTATTAGAGTTACATTTGAATTATAATTCAGCTGTTTTCTATGTTTTCTATATTTGGTTATTTCTATTTAAAAATGCCTGGTTTTCTTACTTGCTGTTGCATACTTATTTCTCGTAGATGATATCCTTCTCATTCGTCCTAGGACAGGTTGAGTCCCTTCCTAATGCGAGGTTACTGGTTTATTAATGCAGCCGGTTCGCCACTCCTCTGCTGTATCCCGTAAGGACGATATTCATGTATGTAATCCGTGTGTGTGTTCACGGGTCCGGTTTGCCTGCTTATGGGATGAAAAATTCCAGTTAAACGGTGGGAAAAACCCTGCTGTCCACGCCCAAGACCGGCTAACTTGGCTATGTGTGTGAGAAAGATCCTTAAGCTCCTCACGTTGTCGACGGGAATCGAACCTAGGTCACTCCTTCCCCCAGGCGTATGGTTGCGAAGGCCATAGCCACTAGGCTAACCGCGCGGATCGTAGATGATAACAAAAACAAAAAAATGTACAAATAAATTTTAAATAGGTTTACCACCTATCTGGTATATCACACACAAGGATAAGCAATAATTGTAATATGTTGTTGTACTTGTGCTTAGACATTATTATTATTTATTATTTATTTTTTATTTTTTTGGATGCCAAGTAAGTTATGGTTGTAATGTTTGCGCTAGGAAAGACTAGAGGTAAATGTGTTTAGTTTTTGGACAGAAATATGATCTTGCTTGAGAATCTGGAGGTTTTGAAAGGCAAGGGAAGTGACTTGAGATGTTTAATGCGAGAAAGAAAGCAAGACAGTTTTGATTTTGCTGAAGTTGACAAGATTGTCCTCGCTTCATTGAAAAATGACACGGAGACAGCAGTTTTGGTATCACTTATTACTGGTGTAATTTATGACTGCTTAAACACCGCAAAGATGTCGAATGAAGAGGAAGAGGGTTGAGCAAATCTGAGATGAATTTGAGATTACTGAGAGGAAATTGTTAAAAAAATACGGTTTAATTTATTGGTGGAAAGTCAGGAAAATGGAAGCTCTTCATGATGAAGATGTGTGGTTTATCGTGAATGGCTAGAAAAGAAACTAGCTGCCCAATTAAATTGGCGTAAGACAGATCATAGGATTGTAGTTTACTGTCATTAGTAACATCTCTCAGGCAGTTTAATAAACTGCCTGAGAGATGTTACATGATGTGGAAACATTTTTATACCCATGTGTGTGCAATGCAAGTGAGGCATTCTATTGTAGATCAAGAATAGTGGAATCCATGCTAATAGTTGTTAAGTGGTGTGTATTATCAGAACAATTGCAATAGTCAACACATTTGCAGTGTTCTGCTGAAAGATTTAAAACAAACTTTATCTCTTTTTTTTTTTTTCTTTTTTGAAAAAAAAAAGATTAAAATAAGTATACGCTGTAAAATTCTTATATATGCAGTTCAGTCGTTTCAGGCAGATTTCTTGATTAGTTTCTGTTCTTTTGTTATCTTAAATGTATTTTAAATGTTTAAAAAATTGATTAAAATATTTTTTCCTACAGTTTTTTTTTTTCTGAGTTGTATTTTACTCATCATGAATCGTTTTTGCTTTTAACCAATCAATTTCAGGCGCTAAAGTGAGGTATGGAAGAGAAAGTATGAGGAGATTCTTCTGTCGACTTTTCTTAATCAAAAGAATTTTAGCTACCTTCCATCTATTGTTCAAAGTCGTTTAAATTTCTTCCGAAGGAGATGGTGAAAATTGTGTGCACTGAAGAATAGCATGCCATAAAAATTAGAATGCTCTCGTAAAGAGTTCAATTTGGGAAGGCTAAAATTAAGTGGCGTCCAGTTCCACTTTTTTAAAAAAAAGTGAACTTCAGTATTTATGCGCTTTGTCAGTTCGGAGACATTTACCGGTGAACAAAGAACGCATCAATAAGTCGCAACTCTGTGAGTGACAGCCTGCTGTTAAACACGAAGTCTCTGCCAAAATTTTTCCTTCTTATTTTGAATGGTCTGAAACTCTATCGATGTCTGAAGCGTAGCTATCGCGAAAGAGTTCAACTTTTGGTTGATCAAAACAGTTCTTTGAAAATTGAACTTTTTTTTTTTTGCATCCCTTTTGTGCCTTCTCCATACCCCGTCTGCAAAAAAAGTGATTGTAGCCAGTTCGTATTTTTTTTTTTTTCCCAGCTCCCCGTTCGTTTCTAGAAAATCCCATACTCCACCTGGTGCTGATCAGGGGACGGTATTGATTGTTTGTCTAACTCTACACTAAGATAACGTGGTGACAGGAGTGAGAGCGAATCGCTTCAATTGGTAGCCGAACAAATTTACCGCGTTATAACTTCTTTCGTTTGCCCGTCGATACATAAGCCACTCGAAAAGGAAACTTGGCTTGTCGATAGTTTTTTTTTTTTTTCTTCGCTTATTTCAAGAGCTTTCATTGGTGTCGTAGCGCCTAACAAGTCCCCAAATGTGTGGAGACTACAGATAAAAAATAATAAAAAAAAAGGAAAAGTTTGTAGTTTAGTTTCTGCGTGGAGTTCTATATTATAACGAAAAGTTTTCTCTTGCTGCGTAATAGACATGGATACTTTATTCCTTAAAGCTGCCCTCTTTCGGAAGAGATCAATGGATGTTTTTTGTCCTACTGAACAATTGCCTGGCACTGTTAGAATGTGGCTCTCTCCAAGTCACCGAATGTTGTTTTGGTTACCGGCAATTCGTACTATTTTCTATGAAAAGGCTTGGTGCTCGTTGCAAATAGCTATTTGTTCGCGAAAGCGGGAATTTTTCCTTAAGTCAGCAAGTACGTTTTATTCTTATTCCCTCCATCCCTTTTTTAAAAACCTTTCTTTGAAATCGGCTATGTAGTTGTTTTGAAACGATTCATTTATTTGAAGCACATTGTGTCATAGTGGAATTTTCACCTACCTTAATTATTGGGTTTCGCCTTCTTTAATTATTAAGGAAGATGGCTTGTAAACGCGTGTTTTCATTTCTTTCTTGAAGTAGCAGAGAAGCAAGATATATCTTTGCTGTCACGATATGATGGATTTAGCGAATAAGTTCATATTTTAAGTAGTGTTTAGCTTGCTACTCAAATTGACAGATGCCTTTTGTATGCCATTGTTAACATTTCGGCATACTTTTTATTATATAAACGTGAACTCATATTGTGCAATAAAGGCATCGGAAGGGTTGTATTTGTCCCGATATTTTGATGAATTATCAGTTAGTTCATTAATGGGAAAATTGTATTATCCAAAACCTAAACACAGGAATAGTAAAAAATTAAAATGGAATAGTGAAAAATTAAAAAAGCCGGTGCATGGTCTTTAACGTGTAATTATTAATTCATAGTTGAGCATTTCGATCATTGCACGTTGGAAGCTTGGTAATTGTGTAGGCATATGATCGGAGTAACAAGCGAAGATTATATTTTGCCCCGTATCTCTTTTTAATTTGGTTTCTTTGTAAGTGAAAGTGTGTACAAATATGCAAACGTTTACTTACAAAGAAATTCCCTATAATGGAATTTTTAATGCATTCCTAATAAGGAGACCTGTCTGATCAGCATAAATTGTCATCGTTTAGGGAAATTTCAGGATTTCTACGTGCTCAAATTGTTCTAAAAGAATTTCTAGATCCATCATTTAAGTTAAGAATTGTTTACAGAACTCATCTGTTTCTTACAAATTCCCTCATTTTTTGCCTTGATCCCACCCTTCTTCCCAACCTATCCCGTTCTCTTTTAAATGAATCGCCTCTTCGCCGTAATCAGTCAAGTGCCTTCCGAATATTGCTAGGAGCAAAGGGGAAACACAATTTATTATGAAAGCAGTGAAACAAAGGCTGCACTATTAGTTTTAAATTTCTTCATCTGCTCCAAGTTACTCCCTCGTGTGCACCACTTTTAAGGAGACAATTTTCTGACATCCTCAGATTTTATTACCAGAAAAGATTGCTCACGTTACATGAGAAAACTTTGGCGTCTTGTCCATTTGCATACCAGCTGTAGGCTTCTTGTGACTTCATCACTGACACATGTCTTGGCATACTGCCAGTAAACTGAAGCACCGCCGAATTACGGCAATAAATTCAACACCACGTGAGAGGCCGACGGCCCACTACACTGCGAAAATTTACCATTCTGCTTTCTAGAAGATTCTGTCCTGGTTCCGTCTACTGATATACATCTATTGTTACAAAATATGGGCCATTAGATTGCAGAAACTTGACACCGAAGTCGCAGTTAGAATTGTACATTTATTTTACTAATAGCCCACCATCCTACTTGGAAGGAAAGACAGTGTACAATTTGGCACGTGCCGATGATTTATCAACGTTAATTACATTAGCTTGGCGTGATGATAGCTGACTCAGATAGTATCCATCGCCCAGTCATTAATTTGCAAACGAATATAGATAGCGTTCCTTCTTACTTTCCCCCTCCTCTTCTCCCTCCCCCTGAACCCTTTCCATTACCTCATCCCATCGGTCACAGAGAAAGTTCTATGTGGCGGTCTTAAAATGCAATGAAGCAATGTTGGAGATCGGTAAATTACCTCTTATGCGCTTCTGACATTCCTGCTAATATGTTAATGTGATAATGCTGGTATGGTGTCATGGTCGTTTGTTGTCGATATTAGCAATGAGATGCAATCAAGGCTGCAAGCTATCCGGATACGTCAAGGCTACTCACATTACCAATTGTCGTTGTCACAGTCTTCACTGGGATTGGTCATTTGTCGTTGATATATGGCCCGAGTCTCGTACTGTAAGATGACCTATTCATGAGTTAGATAGAGTAAACCCTTTTGGAATAATTATAATCATTATATACTCGGAAACAGAATTTTTAATAACGGTAAGTTTGGTCGTGGAAAGCTTAATATGACAGACCTTTCGTAAGGTTGCTATTTTTCATATTCCATTGAGAATAATTTCTTTCTTGTTGCTCATATAATGTATTTTTAATATTTAATGGCAAGCAGTTTTTTTCTAACCTGCAAAAGAAAAAAAAAGTTTAATTTAAGAATAAATTATGTGAATCACTGATTCAATTTACATTAATATCAGGTCCTTTTAGCCCTTTTAAATAAAATGTGTTAACTGATTTAATTATGTGAATCACTGATAAATTAAATATTTTCTAAATAAAAATGCATTGGCCCATTTGTAAATCTACGATTACTGTATATGTAAGTGTAAGTGACTCATAAGTACCATGTTCACCTCTTCTGGCGTTACAAATGGATTTACTTTTTTCTAAAAATAAATGTTTAATTTAAAAATAAATTATGTGAATCACTGATTCAACGTACATTAATATCAGGCCCTTTTAGCCTTTCTAAATAAAAATGTGAATCACTGATTCGATGTACATTAATATCAGGCCCTTTTAGCCGTTCTAAATAAAAATGTGAATCACTGTTTAATTATGTGAATCATTGATAAATAAACGGAAAATCACCTGGAGAAGATAAGCTAGGTTCAGAACTATATAAATACGCAGGAACAAGATTCAAAGGAAGACTCTTATTATTTTTAAATAAAATTTACTCAACTGGTATCCCCCCAATAGAATGGAAAAAAGCAATTGTGATTGCTATCTTTAAGAAAGGTAATAGAGATGACCCTAAAAACTATAGAGGTATCAGTATACTAAATTCATGTTACAAAATATACAGCAGAATCTTAAATAACAAACTAATGAAATATTCCGAAAACTTTATTCTAGAGGTACAAAATAGATTTAGAAAACGACGATCATGTATAGACCCAGCCTTCTGCCTAAAATTAATAATAGAGAAAAGAAGAGAATATAATTTAGAAACACATATTGCATTTATTGACTTTGAAAAAGCATTTGACAAAGTTAAAAGAAACATATTATTTAACATATTAAAAGAAAGACAAATACCAAATAATATCCTAAAAGCTGTCACAAGTATATATGAAAATAATCAAATACAAATAAGATTAAATCATGAGCTATCATATACAAGAGAGATAAACCAAGGGGTCCGACAGGGATGTCCCCTCTCAGCAACTCTTTTTAATATCTACTTAAATGAAATAATAATAAAATGGAGTAAAAATTTACATCAAGGAATTAAACTTTCACCTACAGTTAACTTAAACACTCTCCTCTTTGCAGACGACCAAATAATAATCACAAATTCTGAAGATAACTTACAGAAAGCTATTTTAAATCTAAATGAGATATCCAAAGATTATGGTATGATAATATCAACGGAAAAATCAAAAACTATGGCCTTTAAAGGACAAGATCCAGCAAGAACTAAAATAGTATTAGATAACAAGATCTTAGAACAGGTGAATTCATTTAACTACCTAGGATGTATGATCACTTATGAAAATGAAAAAGATATAAACATAAAAATTGCAAAATATTTAAAAATAACAGGAGTAATTAACTCTATATTTAAACCAAACCTAGTTCAAAAACAAACCAGGCTAAAAGTATACAATACATTAGCCCTACCGGTCTTAATGTATGGAAGCGAAATCTGGACAATAAAACAAAAAGACAAACAAAGATTAACAACAGCAGAAATGAAGTTTATGAGAAAAACTGCAAAGTATACCCTATTTGATCACAAAAGAAACGAAGATATTATGAAAGAATTAAACCAAGAACCAGTAATTGAAAAGATTAAAAAATATAAACATAGATGGATGGAACACGTTCAAAGAATGAAAACAGAAAGATTACCAAAACAAGCCTTAAAGTACAAGCCATTAGGAAAAAGAAAACCAGGACGTCCTCTTAAACGATTCAACGATGACTTCTAAGGCCGGAACAGGCCATGCTAAGCCTAAATCCTTGATATGTATGATGATGATGATCATTGATAAATTAAATACTTTCTAAATAAAAATGCAAATCTACAATTATATGTAAGTGTAAGTTTTTTTCCATTTGTTCCAACTAAACGTCTTTTTCTCCAACGAGAATTATGTTTTCTTATAACAATATCACGTTCTTCCTAGAGTTCAATTAATATCACCTTTTCTTCATTGTTATTTTAAAAATACTATGTAGAAGCATTCATTTTGTTTTCCTTACAGTTAAATATGTCTCGAGGCTTTAAAAAAGGAATTCTCCGGAATCCTCTTTTCAGTTTTCACAAAAATTCCAATAAGAGGAAGGTATGCAAGACATTTTTGCAATAAAATGAATGTTATGGTTGCATATGCAGTTCTCGACACTTGTGAGATACAAACATTGTCTCGCGGTATTTTATTTTATTATTTTTTTTAAATGCATTCATAATTTTAAATTCATAAAACGACCCGGAAATGTATCACAGCTGAAGTTTTCAGTATCTTGTCATGATACTGTTTCTTGGTTGCGTTTAAATTTTCTGCTCTTGTTGAACAATCCAATTAAGACCAAGAAAAAGAAGGAAGAAAAGATCGCATGCATGATTCTCACATTGATTTCAGTACGCTTTTCCGAAAACATTTCATGAAAGTCATAGCGAAGGCGAAAAATGTAGAAGCAGCAATAGTTTCAAGAATCGTAGTTCCATATAATTGGTGCTTCTTTAATACAAAATGTCATTCCATATGGGGTGAACGTGATGACCAGAAAAATCCACTTATTCTTTAGGAAGCATTGGGTACGAGGGAACAAATATCATATTCTTATAATAATAAATTGGTCTAATGAAGATCAATTATCCGAATCTCATTTATTGTTTCTGGGATCAAATTATTCGAATATCAAACAACAGATGCAAATATTGAATGAATTCGTATGTGAACATGGTTTACTTAAATACGAATCAATTAAAAATATGAAAGAAAAACAAAAAAATTGTATATTTTAAAAGTCCGTTTCGTTAGATTTATTTCATAAAGATAGATTTCTTCGTGCCACGCTGTAGTCTATTTTGACAATCCGTACAACGCACAGAGAAAGTAGAGGGCGCCTTTTGCAATATTAATGGCCTTTCCCGTTCGAGACGTCTGTTTTCCCTTGGTCCTTCCCGTTGTTTGTTTGAGTTGTGTGAAACTTGCTCGAGTAGATCTGTGTGTGTGTGTGTGTGTGTGTGTGTGATTGTAGGCTGCTTGCTCAGCTTTTGTTGTTTAAATGATGCAATAGCGTAAAAGTAGTTCCTTCGACCACTTTTTTCTTTCTTGAAACTAACTTTTGCGTCAATAGGAGAAAAGAATGATTTCTCTTGCTTAAAGTTTGTATTTATTCCGATTCACTTACTGCCATTAAATAATTTCTAGTCATTACCAATGCTTTAAACTTGTTATTTCTAGTAGTTTCTCCTTTCGTTCATATTCATATTTCCTTATATTGTTAGTTCAAGAGCTGAAAATAAAGATGACCAAAAAAAAAGTACCAAATTGCCATTAATTGTACAGCTGCACACTTCCGTTGTCTAGAAATATAAGGTACATAAAAATTACCTCTGAACTTTTCGTTCTTAGCCTTCTGGGAGATTCAAAAAACAGCAAAGAGAAAATGGGGATTAATTCAATTGTGTGTACGTTCCTTATACATTGTTCGGGACTCGGAGACGCAGCTGATGCTCCTACATTAAGGGGTTTAGCGTTTCTCTTCTTCTTTATTACTGCGCAGGAATGCGAATAGCATAAAAACAGCCTGGGAAAATTATCAATAAAGCCTTTATTGTAAATTAAGATAACGTGATCATCCCTAGATACCAGCTTCGTGACAGTGAAAGAATATATAGCACAATGCTCATATCAAGTTTTTTTTCTTTTGCGCTGTGTTTTTTTAATATATATTTTTTAAATAATTGATTTAGCGGATTAGGGTTATATGAAATAAAAAACCATGGCTTCAAAGGCTGCTGCAAAGCGAGTGTCTGTTGTCTGCAAGTATTTGTTCATTCCGAATCCATCCAAGAAGTCCAAAGCTTCTTGGATGGATTCGACATCCTTCCAATGAATCTTTTTTTTTTTTTTTTTCTCTCTCTCAATGAATTTGTAGTTGTGTTTTGGTTACATTTTTCAGTGAATCTTTTAAATGTTCGTAATCAGTTGCTTGTGATTGTCTCCCACCTTCATGCATACAAGTGTATAAACACTCTCCCAAGATGGACTGGGTCACCATGGGAGAAGTAGAACCAACCCTCCGCAGTGTGAGAGGCTTTTATCCTCTCCCATTGCGGGAGGGGAAAAAAAAGAAAAGAAAAAGAAAAGAGTGGTACTATATTGTTGATTTAAATCCGAGCAGTCCATTTTTACTCTTTCATTGCATTTGGTTCTTCAGAAATTCACAGAACAGTATATAAGGTGGATTTTACAAAAATAAATAAATAAAATTAAATAAAAATAAAAATAAAAATAAAAATTAATTAAATAAATTAAACTTTATCAGACGTGACAGTGTTGGCTTCTGTCTTATAATAAGCAGCCTTGTCAGCGAGGCAAATATTTATATTTGTTAATTTTCTTTTTTTTTTTCGATTGATCTACTTTTAACCTGCATATCAACATCTACAGCGTCTATAATAATAATAAAAAAAGTTGAGGAAAATAGTTCTCATCCACTTTTTATTTTCATCTGTTTTGCATCATGAATATAATCGCAACAAGGAAGCTATTTTGTTCAAGACCTTGATGTGAATGTAAATATTTTAATTTTAAAATGCTTACGGATTAGAGTTATGTTTTGATTCTTTCCTTTTAATCGTTTTTTATTTATTATTATTTTTTTTTATTCTTCGACTTTAACATTATATTTAAACAGCATACTTGCAGATTGTGTGGAATAAAATTGGACGCCTTCCTACGGCGGTAGTTCGCATTTTCTTTGCCATTTCTACTGTACCGAATACCACATTGAGGCAGGGGAAGATTCGTCGCATATTATTTTGGTGCTTTTATTCAGTAAAATGATTTAGTAACAAAATAAATATATGGAAAAATTAACACGATAGTTCCTTTTTCTCTCATGTATATATTTATAGATCAAACCTCGTCGCTTTTGTTGAGTAGTGAATTTCCTGCTAGCAAGCCTGTAATGAATTCATTAAACAAATTAGGTTGTTACAATGCTGTCTACTTGTGACCGACCCCGCAAAATGCAGACCCGGTGTCTCACAGTGCACGACCTCATTATACACCCATTGCTTATTTAACGTATGTAAACCTCCAAGAATAGCATCCAGCATTTAATGACAATTCTGACTTGACCAACAACAGGGAGAGATTAATAAGGGCGGATTTATTTGTCTAGCGCTAGTATAGCTACACTTCACTTTTCCTGGAGGCGTTGCCAGTGAAGCATAGATTGACAGCCGTGTTTTGTTCGCTACTTCGCTGTATTAGTATATCTCTCTTCGTGTATGTAGTTAATAAACGAACGAATTCTCGAGACATCCAAGAGTGCGTTGCAGGGTTTCTTAAATGACTGTTTATTTCTTACACCTCTAAGAAATTCCCATTTTCATGACAGTCCATCGCTACTCTTATTAGCGTTGGTGTAAATATTTGCATTTACTTTTTAACGTAGCTTTTCCATCGGAACCTGTTAATTAATATATCACTTTAATAAGCCTAGTATAGAGTGTAGTGCTTGATCACGTGTGGTATTCTTATATTTTATACTTCTTTAAAATCATTTTTAATTGACCTCCGCCACCTGTTCCTTCTCAGTAGCATATATTGGTTGGTCAGTGATATTAGGTTCATATTCAGCTATGGTCCAAATATCAGTCTTCGCTTTCTGGTCTCTTGCTAAAACTGTTGGCATAACTTTTGATTATGTTATATTTGGACAAATGCCGTGGAACAGTTGGGAGAATCTGAAGTGGTTGCTCTTCCTATCTCTAAGGCCTTGGCACAAAGACCAATTAAGTATTTCCCATTATATGGACTGTCTTCTGGTGCAACAACGTTGCGAACTTTGTCTGGATTCACATTACCTGTTATGGGATGTTTATCCTTAATGTTACTAATACTAGTGTTTTAAATGACTCATCACTTATTTCTTGTTTTCTCTTCTTGTGATTGCTCTAGAAACCAGCCAAAGTAGAACTACACTGGGGTTACTTCCAGTGTCTCTTGGGATAAACATACTGCGGATATTGCATTCTCAGCTTCCAAAAACTCGTTTCTCTTTTGCTTTGGGTAAACATATTGCGGATAGTGCATTCTCAGCTTCCAAAAACTCATTTCTCTTTTGCTTTGGGTTAACATATTGGATAGTGCATTCTCAGCTTCCAAAAACTCGTTTCTCTTTTGCTTTGGGTTAACATATTGGATAGTGCATTTTCAGCTTCCAAAAACTCGTTTCTCTTTTGCTTTGGGTTAACATATTGGATAGTGCATTTTCAGCTTCCAAAAACTCGTTTCTCTTTTGCTTTGGGTAAACATATTGCGGATAGTGCATTCTCAGCTTCCAAAAACTCGTTTCTCTTTTGCTTTGGGTTAACATATTGGATAGTGCATTTTCTGCTTCCAAAAACTCGTTTCTCTTTTGCTTTGGGTTAACATATTGGATAGTGCATTTTCAGCTTCCAAAAACTCGTTTCTCTTTTGCTTTGGGTAAACATGTTGCAGATTTTGCATTCTAAGCTTCCAAAAACTCTTTTGCTTTGGGTATTACACCGAATGGGTATTGGAGCTTCTCTTGGAGTCCATATCCTGACAAGACTAAATAGGGTGCTCCTCGCTATTACACAGAGGACCGAATCAACCGTCTACTGAATATATTATTGCATTTAGAAAGCAATAATAAAATAAAAAATCGTAAATGATAAAATAAATAATAAAATAAAAGCAGGAATAAAAGAAATGAAAAATACTGCCTGTTCTTGCGTGATCTCTCGGTAAGCTTCTAAATCTCTACTCTCCACCTCTTAATCATTTTTTAAATAATTTTTTCGTCTTGAACTCTTTCATTTACTGAACAGATCTTATTAAGGAAGTGTATTTATTATAAAAATAATTAATGAATTCGAATCATAAATACATCTATAGCTTTTGTTGTTTTTATGCATTCGACATTATACGAAGGAGATTAGTTTGACTTATGTAAGACAAGACGGGAAAGCTTTAGCGCCTAGACTCTCACAAATTGCTGTCAAAACAAAGATGAGCATAATCAGTTCTCCGTAGGCAATCTGCCATTCTGTCTCTTTCTTCTTGTTCTGAAGAAATTGGATAAAAAGAAAGCGCTTATTAAGTCGGGAATAAGGGGAGGGAAGAGATGGGGATAGTATTCACTCAGTGTTTTTTTTTTTCCTTCCCTGTCAGAAAATAGATATGACCATAAATATAATCGCCGCACCCTTCTGTGCCAGTTCGTTGCCTCGTTAGAGTGCACACTCCCAAGCAAATAAGCGAGGCTGCACTCACCATATGCATCTTGAACACTCTAATGAGCATTCCTGTATCTGTAGTAGTCGTTTATAAAATAGTTACTACTTCTTTCCCAAGTCCTATAATTTTATTTGATACTGAGTCGACACCGAAAGTTATACAAAGATTTTAATTATTTTTGAAGCATTTCCATCACGCGTTGCATTTATAAATTATAGGAACGCTTTGACTGCAATGACTCCAAATTTTAGTAATGAACTCTATAGATATAACTTCATACTAGCATTCCAATTATGAACTGAAGTATTAAATTGGAAACCACTAAGTTATTGGCGTCCAAAATGCTGTATTTCATCGCCATTGCTTTTTAATATATATCAGTGTCATTGTCACATTGGAGTCTAACAATGCATGGAAATATCCCATTGTTGAAGCGATAGCCAACACTGGAAAATGTTATGCAGATGATCACAGTGTTGGCTATCTTTTCAACAATGGGATATTTCCATTGTTGAAAACCTGGCCACTAAAGAATTGCAATATTAAACTTCATTTGCTAAAACGTGCCAGCGATATCAAAGCAATTATCCTTTATAACTAAAATGAGAATATGTTTTTAAAAGTCCGTTTTACTTGGTTTAAAATGTAACCTCATAGATCATGTTACTTCTCTGTAAATTTAAGTATCCGTCCTATCGCAATTGGATAATGATGACGTTGTGCTGCCACTTGTGCAAATGCGGTTTATCAACATTAGCGGTTAACGTGAATTCTGTTTTTATTTTGTTAATGTAGGTCTAGACATGAGAGTTAGCACTTTCAGACCTCTTAGCTAAATTGATTTATTTTAAAAATCCATCAGGAACATGCGTTGCACTCAAACCTGCTGTTTCTTTGCCATATGTAATTTTGTAGTGATTAAATAAAGTGTGCTTGCTTATCCCCTTCTTCTCTCACTAGCTTTTTCCAGAAGAAGGTCAGAGATGGGAGAAATGCTTGCTTTCATAGAAATCTCCGCGCTGCTTAGTTGAAAACCTCCAGAGATTTTACTTTAGGTTAATATTTTCTCAACAATGCTCCACTTCTTGTAGGATTAATGATAGAAATTGGACAAAAAAAAATTCAAAATGTAGATTTACTAATAAATGAATGTTAGACACGCCGAAGTGCATTTTTTTTGGGAATTAGTTCGTGTGGAATGGCAGTCTCTCAAAAGATAGAGCAACTTTCGTATTTTTATGGTGATTCCAAACACGAAAGGTTGTTGAACCCATAGATCATAACGGTGATTGAGGATGCAAATTACTAGCATTGGATTTGAATACTGTGGGATGCAATTTTTAGAAAATACATGCGAACGTAGTTTTACCAAAGATAATAGTAGAATGGAATGAACAAAATGGAAGAAAATATTACATGAATTTGGAGTTTAATTCAGAATGAATAAATGTTGGAGGATAAAGATTTTCTTCTTGGCAATAATTTTGTTGATTTAAGTTTCTTAGAACGCACCTTTGTGTTAGTTACGCTTACATAAGTTTTGATCTTTTTATCTTTTTTTTTTTATGTGAATTCATCCCACAAAAGTTTTAAATATATATTAGTGCTAACGTTGGATTTAGAAATAAATGATACAGATACTGGATAATATATGGTTGACACTTTCTCATCAATGAGAACGTGTCAACCATGCGTTCTCATTGTTGAGTGCTTGTTGTGTTACTTTGTGCATTGTTTATATAAAATCATCTATAATAGATTTTAGATACCATGATGGATGTATTCAAGATATCTTATAAATTATCTGTTTGACTTTGAAAGATAAGTAATTTCTTGACAATTTGTCCATGAATAGAAACCTTGTACACATTTCATAAGTTGGAAGGTCTTTTAAAATATATCTTTACCTTTTCAGATTTTGAAACTAAACCCCCTGAATGAAAGCAGTTTCAAACTGTGGTACTTCATTTAATAGAGCGGACTTTCACGCATCAACGAACTAGTATTCAGCCGTCAGGCTACGGAAACATTTCAGGTGTGTGTTACAATGAGAAGAATTCCCTCGAGGCTTAGAATATTGGATAGTTCCCTTTACAGCACTTGTAAGGGCGAAGTTGACAATAGAACTGGGAGTATCTATTAGAAAACGGGGACAGAGGGTAATGAAATCTCTATCCAGCCTTGTAAACCATTTCCAAAGTATCTCCCCCTTTCTGACCCCCTTTTTTCAAAAGCGCATTTTATAATTGAACCATCATATACGCTGTTGAGATATATAGACGAAATTAAGCCTGAGGTTATATTGATTGCAGCGACTGCTACGCTTGATTTTATTTGATGGAATTTAAGATGGCACGCAACATTATCTGCACGTGCCAAGGAAGATAAAAAAAAAATGAATAAAAAAAAAGTAAGCGCCTTAAATTTTCGCCTGCATTGAGATATAAGTTGATCAGAACGTTCGCTTTGTGTTTGACAAGGATTAAAAGTTTGGTTCACACTTTTCTTCATCTCGTTTGGTACGTTTGAATCTCGCTAGATCAAAAACCGCTGATAGAAGCAAGTGAGTAAATCCTCTCACCGCTTTCTGATTTGCCTCCGAGCTCATTTTTGTCGATACAGCCCCACGTTAAGTTGAAGTACAAAGTCTGAGAAAGTTACCGGAATATTGACAGTTCGTTTCTCTCTCTCTCTCTCTGTCTGTCTCTTCCGGTAGCGGGGAAGGGGGGTGGCAAAAGGGCGTAGTAAGTGTGAGAGAAAGAGAACGAAGCATGGAATAGGATGATGCAGTTTGAAGTCTTGCCAGGATGCTTTGATTCGGAAACGGCTGCGGCACCATATGAATGTTCAATAGTTCCTTTTAATATTCACAATCAGTGGCTACAAGTTCGTTGTCGGTATAAAGAAGGATTTCGACAGAGAAACTTTTCCAAATCTAGTGACTGATTGAGTGGTTTGAAGTGAATGAAAAATTGATTTTTCCTTTTTCAATCTTTCCAGCGGGCTGCAACATCTATTTCATTTTTGCAGTTAACATTTTATGCTGTATATGAAGATGATTTTCGAAACTAGGGCCATAAGAAATAACTAAGTTTAATAGAAAAAATTTAATTCGGTAAGCAATATTCCACCGAATTTGATTTAAATAAATTAACTGTAAATTTTTTTCTCCTGAATTAATTTTTGTCGAAATTTAATCTAACTTAAGCCAGTAATATATATTTTTTCTTAATATACGCTGTTTTAATTTTCTTTCCAGAACTATGTGCGTGATGTTTGGTTTCTTCATAATCATGTTATCTGTCTGATTGCTTATCATTAGAACCAATGCAAGCTTTTGTCCAGCATACTCGCCCGTATTTGACAAGAGCAACCCTTGTCTTGTGACAACCGAACATGCACTATTGACAGAGCATCTGGCGTGATCTGATTTTCACGTACTTCTACTGTCCACAGGAAAAAGTTCAGAGATATCCTGTGCAAAGAGAAGCAAATTCGATAGTGCAAGAGGCGAAAAAGATGCCTTCTTTTGTTTGCATGCGTTACCCTTCGTTTTTCTGGCATCCTGCATTCATACAACAGATCCGAATTTTTGCTTCAGGCATCTCTTCCTTCCTCTGAAAATTTCAACCATTATTTTCGGAACTAATCATTAATTCAGAAATCTGATTCATTATTAATTAACAGAGTCATTTTAACTGTTCAATTATTTAATCAGTGCTGATTAATTCAGAACATTATCCCTTAGGGTTATGCGTACGTACAAAAACTAGAAAAATGATGAACTCGAAACTTACACTTTTAATCAAAGGCACGCTTAAAGAAGCAGTCGTAAATTAACAAAAGCGAGACTTTTCCTGTCTGCTTTACACTTTGCGGAATACATTTAAGCTGGTGTTCATCTTTAAAGGGTGCACATCTTTCATTCGATGTAATATTTTAAGTCTACGAAGAAATCTGATTCTTGTGCGCGCCTGAAAGAAAAATTTTGCTCTGACTGATAACAGTAGTAATAAGTAGATTGTATTATCCTTTCTGGAATGTTTTAATCAGCTTTCGTCCTTCTGAAACGATTTATCACTCTATAATAATATACATTAGTTTCCGGTCTTAATTATTAATTGCTAGCTTTTTTCTTTTTGCTGTTTCGTTTAGCGGCATGCCTTTTGTTGCTTGCTCAAACGATTTCCGCGCCAGTGTTTAGTTCCAGCAAAGAAGCCACACTATTTGCTCCAGTCCTAATGAGGTGCTGGCTGATCATTGATTAAGTGCACAGCAGAAAGAGCAATTCAAACAAGAAATTAAATTCTCTCTCTCTGTACTCCTGCGCCAGGCAGCATATTGCTTTATCGACAGAACTGCAACTTCCATATAAAACGAAATTCGTCGGCATTAGGTGATTCTTATAGATGATAATGTAATAATCACATTTACGAAATTTTCCTTTTGATTTCAGTAGTTGTATATTGCTGTTGCAAAAGTATACGGTTGCTTTTGAATTTATACGGTTTTCTCTACTGATATAAATTTGTACTTCAATGAATACACACCTCTGATTGCTTATCCAGCTGAAAAAATTTTGCAATGCGGCAAAAAGATTTTTGTGTTTAATAAAATAAAGATGGCGTTGATTTCGTAATCCTTCAATACTTCAATACAATCAACGAAGATATGAATGAAGGATTACGAAGGATTTCGTAATCCTTCATTCTATCGAGTATTGAAGGATTACGAAATCAACGCCATCTTTATTTTATTAAACACAAAAATCTTTTTGCAGTATTGCAGATTTATTAGATCTTAACTAAGTGTACTAATAAATGAGATGCATTCATTTCTATTGGTAGTTGAATAGTTTGAAATATTGACCTAATATTCTTGCCTTATCCGCGATCACTTATCTGTTTGAAGAGAGAGAGAATTCTCTCTCTTGTATCATATCGCACTGTAGCCCACTACTGTGTTCACTGGAGTGAAATAATAGGGGATAACACAGCGACAAGATCGGGAATAGTTCAAATGTGCGATGAGATAGGATAAGATATGGTTCCTTGCACATTTGAGCTACTTTTCATCGTTCTCACTACCATACGTGTGTTTCTAAGCCACCCCCTTGGGTAATAAAGCCAGCTGGATTGTTTGAGCGTAAATCTGAAGTTTCTGGATATATATATAGGAAAAACGTATACCGTGCACAGTCCAAGATCGGCTACTGTCTTATCCAGTGATCATGGACTGTACTCAGTAGGAGGTATTAGAGAATCAAAGGGTAATATTATTTTTTTTAAAATAATTTTTTAACGCAGCAGTTCTTACCATCATTTTTGCAAAAAGAAATGTGAAGGTTTTTTTAAAAAAAAATGAAACTTAGATACGCAGAATGTCATATTTGACATTGTGTGTATCAAAATGTCAAGCATGACTCTGCATTCACAGATTTTTTTTTTTCTTTTATCCTTGAGTAGCCAATTTACTTCAGAAGTGAAAATTTTTAAATTATTTAGCTTGTGTAATGGAGACAAGTTTCTTACCTTATTTCAACTCTTTTTAAGCTATAGGTTTGAAGGAATTTTAAGCCCTACAACCATGGGCGTGGGTAGAAAATTTCCCGTGGGGAGGCGGGGGTAAAACTTGGAGACAAATAATTGCATCAATAAATTTTTATTTAATTATTTAATTTTTTTTTCACAAGTAGATCCGGGGGGGGGTTGCAAGGGCCCCATTTGCCACCCTCTGCGGACGCCCATGCCTACCACTATCTTGAACCGCCTGTTCTCGCTATTACTTATTTAGCTGAAAAAAAAAAAAAAAAAAAACTCTCTATATCGGAAGAAGATGTCTCACAAAATTCAAACGTTCTTTCATTTGGATCACTTAGGCAGCTATGTTAAGAAATCCTATATTCTCGTATATATTGGATGGTGGCAGCAAGAGGATAGCACCCTACTTCTAATGACACAGTTGTGTACGCGCCAATGGAATGGTTTCTTCTATTATATCACTACACACACAGACACGTTCTTTCGCACAGCACCATTTAGTGCTTTGTACTTGCGAATAACGCATAGAAATAGAAATCCCGTGTATCTAACCCTGCCATTCTCGCCTCATGTCATAACAGGTAACGTGTGAATCCTCTACGGGAACTCGGACAGTCGGCCAAATCAGTGTAATCTTTTTGCCTTTCTTCCTTTGACAAACGTGGGCGCCGTCATTGCTGTAGGTGAGGGATGATTGGTGTCAGGCGTTACGGCGCTTGGTGAAAGCTACTGTTCCTGAGAGATTGTGAGAAAGCTGTTTCCATATTGACACGTTCACCCGTCGCCTGGAAAAAAAAAAAAAAAAAAAAACCTGGCAGTTTCATCGCTCGCCAGAGGCAACCCCTGCGTTCGTAGGATAAAAAGAGATCTTCGTATATATGGTTTGACCTTTCTCTTTCTATAACATGTTCGGTGCACCAAGTTCGGTAACCATTGTTGACTTAATCCAGTATGGAAAAGAAAGAATTGGAAGTTTGCAAAGGAGTTTGTGTGAAAGTCTGGACTTTTTTTTTAGTGGTACTTTTTTTCTTCACAGTTTATTGAAATTGGTTGGGTTAAAAAAATAGGGGGAAAATGCACTTGTGGAATGCAAATATTAAAATTTTGACGATCATACTTAATAATTCCAATTTTGTTTTCATAACCGATGTATCAAGTAGTTTATAGCAACTATAAACCGTCAAAATCGATAACATTCCGAATTATGTCCGTAATAATGTTGTCAAACCGAAATACTGTTCGATTAAATTAAACTAAGCCTACTTTATCGCTGTGATAACGCAGTCACACGACTTTTAGAATTATTGGAACATTTCTGTGTGCGTGGGTAATCGTGGTCGATGTTAGTACTTACGACTTTGCAGAGGATTAAAAAAACTAAGTGGTGTCATTATTGCTCACTATGGACACCACCCATATCTCCTGTCTTCGGTTATTATATTATAGGAACTAGCTAATTCGAGGAACAGCTCGCTTAAAGAGTACTTTGTTATCGCCATCTTCATTACCGACAACAGTTACAACCCAGCTTGCTAGTCTCCTGACACGACGCCAGCTCTTAGACTACCTCACGGTTTTATGACGTGGAAGAATGACTTGGGTTTGCCAGCTGAGTTATACTGCTTTATGGGAGTACTTTGTCTCCAGCAAATGTTTCTGGAAGCCCATTAATGTTTTCTTATAGCCACTGGATATTGTCATGATTCCGAAGTTTGTCAACAAGAAGTGTTTAATCCTAAGAAGGTGAACTTGTAAAGGTAGCATTATTGTTCTTGTCCCGCCTTGCGTGTGTACTTCATAAAGCAATTATGGGATAATTGTTCAACCGGATCGTTTTGTCTACCACAAGCCGTTACTATAACAGCTGTCAGATTTAAATTGATCGCATACGTTGAAGTGCTTCAAGCATTTATGGAGCGTTAATTTTATATTTTTGGTAGTGTGAAGGTAAAAGAGATATGGCTTATGCGAAGGTGCAACTTACTATATTGGTTATAGTTGATTTGTACCCATGCTTCTTGTATATATTGCTTTAACCAAAGATTTACACTCTCTTTTGTAATGAATATAATAATTTTCTTTCACAATCAGGAGGGCAATCATACTTTCAGGAGTCTTTTTTATGTCGCTCCCATTCAAATCTATAGTACATTAGAACCGTAGGCGGACTAAATATTTTTCTTACTTTTGTATGGGAGTAAACATCTCCGAAATATCCTCAGATTTCCATGTTTTGAAATCTGAGGATATTTCAGAGATGCAGACTGAATTAAAGGAATTACTGAAAAACGTAATCTTCAGTTGTGTCGTATGTTTTCTAAAACTTCGCTTTTTTTTTTGGGCGGGGGGGATTGTGGAGATTAAAAGAAAAAGAGCAACCTCGTCATGGAGAGTTTAGAATTCACTAAAAGACATTAAGATTGTGAGCATCAATATTGTTTTTTGCGTACTAGAAAGCATTCGTTTCCAGATATCTCCAACAAAGTGGCACATGCTCCTCTTTTTGAGCTCTACAGAACCATTGATCTTTATAGAAACAGTTTAACACTCGTTTCTCTCAAAGTATTGGATTCTCTTCACTCATTGTTTCAATCCCATAAGAAAATGATAGTAAATGAAGTAGCGGTTGTTTCCATATACTTTGGAGACCATAGCATTCTCAAAATAATTTTCGTTTTCCGATTTAGCAAGGGGGATGCCAATAGTTTCGACTCCGTTTCGCAGAACATTAGAGTTTTTGAATTGAGACTAAAGGATGGTATACCAAGTCAATTTTACATTAATTAGTTTCAGTTTAACAACTCAACTCTTAAGCCTGAACTGTGCTTTGCTTGCTCGGATGAAATCATAACGCCATCAGTTGCATATTACGTGGCACATTACTCAGATTAATAGTCGAAAGATTCACTTATCGATTTTTCATGAGAGCTGTGCGAAAGTGGTGTGTGGACTCAGTAAAGAGGGAGGCACCACCGTATGCGATTCGTATTCTTGTAATTGATTATATAAGGTGGCTTTCCTGGAAACTAATTGGATATCCCTGCTTTTAGAACTATTCGTTATTTCGATAGATGGTTATAGGTGAGAACATGACTGCTACCCTTAAATGAGTAGTGCCTGATGTAATGTAGATAAGGATAAATTCATTCAGACGTATTCCTGTACATTTCATAACCAATTATTTGCATTCTTGCTCATATGGATGATCTGCGGAGCACAACTGTCATGGATAATGTGGCGATATTTGTGCTTTTTATTGACGAAATAAAAACTAAACGTAATTGCTAAACGACAAAAAAAAATCAGAGTATTCAGTCAGCATTAGCTGATGACAACACCTACAATGCTATTTCAATTTGCTTTTTATTCTGCTTGTGTCACCTTATGCAATCATTTTCCATTCCTCTCACATCCCTATTTCTCGCTCCTCTCCTCCGTCATGTAAGATCGATATATGTCATCTTCAGTAGTTTTATTTTTCCTACCGCTTTTGCAGACTAGTTTGCAAGTAATGTGAATTGAAGTTAGCAGTTTAAATGGGGGTTTTCCTTCAAGTTTGGGGAGACCCTATCTTAGGGAGAAAAACTTTGGATCAGTTTGTAATCGGATCAATTACTTGAAGATGGATGGAGAGAGAGAGAGAGAGAGAGAGAGAGAGAAGTGGATGTACATTATTAGCATTTTGCTTCCTTGTAAACTGGTAAAGAAGGATCTGAAGAATAGTAATGAGTCTTCTTATAACAACACCCATTACTATTCCTTTACCAACGCTAATTTTCTCTCGCATATTTCTTTTTGGTTTTGCGTAAGATTTATATTTTTTTTCATTCTTTCTTTTTTCAACAATGTCTTCTCTTTTTGCACAATATCTTCTTTTTTGTACATTATCTTCTTTTTTGCACAATATGTTTTTTTGTACGGTATGTTATTTTTTGTACAATATGTTTTTTGTACGATATGTTATTTTTTGTACATTATCTTATTTTTTGTACATATCTTCTTTTTAGCACAGTGTCTTCTCGTTTTGCACAATATGTTATATTTTGTACATTATCTTCTTTTTTGCACAATATCTTTTTTGTACATAACTTCTTTTTAGCACAGTGTCTTCTCTTTTTGCACAATATGTTATATTTTGTACATTATCTTCTTTTTTGCACAATATGTTTTTTTGTACGATATGTTATTTTTTGTACAATATGTTTTTTGTACGATATGTTATTTTTTGTACATTATCTTATTTTTTGCACAATGTCTTTTTTGTACACTATCTTCTTTTTAGCACAGTGTCTTCTCTCTTTGTGCATATCTTCTTTTTTGCACAATATCTTCTCTTTCTTTACACAATATCTTTTTTATTACTGGTAGTTTTCCACTTACAAATACTCACGCACGCAGGGGTAAAACATTTTAAATTTCTGGAGAAAAGTAAATAAGTAAGCAACCTAATTAAATATCTTTTGTGTTAAAAAGATTTCTAAGTTACTCTTACACTTAAATGCTTGGTTGGAAAAGATTTCTTTTCGTGATTACAAAAATAATTACCAAAACTCCTCTTTCGTATTTCTCTTAAGTGTGCTCGCCGCTATAAAATTAAAAAAAAAAGAGCACAAATAACGTCTAAATTAATATCAGCCTTTTTTTTTTTATTTACCTCCTTATACTTTTCGCTTTGTGCAAAAATGGGAGTTGTTAGCATCCGAAGTTATTCAGTAGCGAAATAGGCATTCTCACAAAAGGAGTCGGTGTGTATGTGTGTGCCTATTAATAGCTAACGGTTAGAAAGAAGGAAAACTTAAAAGGAACATTGCATTTAATTAAAGTGGATGTTTCGACCACAACACACTCATGGCTGGCGCTTCTAGCAGAGAACGAACAGTAATATCCAACAATAACAGTTCTACTCGTAATTGCGCTTAGAATTTAATTTCGCTGCAAGGGGGGGTAGGGGAACATTTACTTCCAGCATTCGACTTTACTTTCTTTGCTAATGGAGATGGAGAGTGGGGGGGGGGGGGTAAGTGAAGGAGGAGAAACATCGTATTCAAGGAGCATACACTTCTAAATCGAACGATTACTTCACACCAGAGAGGTAATTAACAGGCAATACATTAACAAATATGAGTGGCTAATGTTAGGGTTGTCATTGTACACCCCGTATTTTGTTGGAGATGGTCGCATGATTAAGCTCGGAAATTTTCGATTTTTCCTTCAACTTATTTACACGTGAATGCTGCTTATTTTTGTTTTTCTTGGTAATTGTAGAGAAGTGCTTCTTCGTTGTTGTGTGACTCAAGATGATATACGCTATGCATCAGTGCGCTTCCTCTCTCTCTCTCCTAACATGCATGCATGGATGATTGCTTGTTTTAATAAGCAGTATCGATGTAGTCATTAGCCATCTATTCTGTGCTATTGTCTGTAAGAATGCCAAGTTTCACGCTTGTATATGAATACTGTACAGTGTTGAGGTTTTTTCATGGTTAACAAGAACTGTCTAAGGATGTATGTGCGTCTTAAAGAATGCATAAAGGGTTCTAGGGTTTTAGCGTGGTAGCTAACAGCTGGTGTTCGATAATAGTGGATTTAAGAAATAATTTTAAATATTCCAAATTATTCCTGCATGGAGATTTAAAAGGCAGATACAGCCGGGATACGAAAATTATTCAAATAATAATCGATCCTTCAAAATTATATTCGGAATGCTCCTTCAATAACTCAATTATCCTCGATGTTGGATCCCCACCTAGTAGTTAAAAGCTGGTGTCGTTTCATATACTTTTATAATGTCATAAACTCCTTTCTTCAAACTAAGGAAATAATACTACAGTTTTTCACATCAGTTATACGAATCCATCTAAGAGACAAATAAGCATTCGCCCTAAGAGGACATCCACAGGAGCTTTTTTCTTGCCGACTAGTGAGTTGCCCTGTAGCCAAATGCCTGATCTCGGCCATCTTGATCGACTGCTGCGACAAAGCGCGTTGCTGTTAAAACCCTGTTAAGCTTGTCGGGGTCATCCGTACTGTGATCGGTTGCTGTGATCTTGTTCGGTATTGACCGCCTCTTCCGGTGATCGAGAACCGCTCTCTTTCTAAGCTTTGTTATGTTTTCTCCATGTGACTGCCGACTTTGACGGCAAGGCGCGAGATAACACAAAAAGACCCTTTACAGCTGTTTGTTTTAGTAAAGCTGTCACTTGCATTACTGACATTTTCTCTCTTATCCATAGGCCGACGGATTATCGCGAATGCACATTTATTTGGAATTTTTGCCCTGCCGCCCACCCCATCTCACTGGAAGATTGTAAACTGAACGGTGTCACCTAGGGATTAATACACCACTTTACGCGACAATAGTGACATTTAAAGAACTGTAAACATTTATAGTTAGCGGTGTTGGCTTAAGAATGGGTGGCGCGTTCGCTCGCCCGTGTATGTGTGCGTCCGCTGACTGCTGTGCGCGTGAGATCACTGCTAATTAGCTCGTTTCTTAAATTCTTTTAGAGAAAAAGAAGAACGATTTTGATAGGGGGCGCTAGTCATATGAACTGTTATCATTCTAGATTTGTACATTTTTTTTTAATATGCGGGAAACTGATCCAAAGAAAACATCGACTCAAAATATCTGGATTTTTTTTTTTTTTTAATTTAGAGAACTTGTTTAAGAATGTAATGTAAACGGTATTAATTGTCAAGTCTGACAATTAACCGTTATCCAAGTCACGCTACTAACAATGCATTTAACTTTTCACTAACAGATTTATAAACATTTCTAATACAGTTTAGTAGATGCAAGTTAATAATTCAGCAGGGCAGCCGGAATGCATATTCTAGTTAACACTGTTCAGAAGACATTCGAAATAAAAACTGTAATTAATAAAAGATGGTGGGCACAAACGCGATTAGATTTTAATTCTATTTTATGTGCATCTACCGAAAAGGTCATAAACTTATCTTACATTTAGTACCATGGGTGGATTGAGAGTTACATAATACGGGAATCTTGCTCTAGAAATGGCACTTTTGAAACCGCTGCTGTCCCAAAAATAGGAATGATCTGACACGAAAATCATAGCACTTCTACTGTCGTTTTGCCTGTATACTTAAAAAAAAAAAAAAAAAAAAAAATCTGTCACCTGCGGAAGAGACTTATTACTGATGGCTACAGTATGATAATTCTGCGGCTGACTCACAGACACTGTCCCCCCCCCCCCAGAATTTTGAGTTTTTCATCCGCAAAACATTCAAACTAGCCAAGAAAATACACGCTGTTCATATATATAAAAACACATAAAAGCAACCAACCATAAGTCCTATAGATCTATGATTCTTATACTTAAAACAGTGTATTTTAAATTGTAAATGATTATTTTAATGTAGTCTCGCGAGCCCCCTATGAAGTAGACTACATTTGATCACTTTTCAAAACGTAATCTTGGTAATTAACTGTTACAGCGAACAAAAACTGAAAATTCAGTAATATGAAAGAAAACCATCCTTTGATGTTCCGCAGCGAAAAGTGAAACATTTATAACACCTCATACATTTTTATTAAATGAAAATTTTAGCTTGGAAACAAAAGATGCCGACGCCGTTTGATAAAGTAGTCTCAATTAAGTAAAATGCAAATCTTTTCAGATGAAATGGTAACATTCATCTGATGTTGCAATTTCACTTGAAAGAATGCTTCGTCTAATAATGTAATTAATGATTTGTACAAATTTGAAACGGTCGCTATTTCTCTAATAACTAGGAAAATAATAAATAAAAGAATACTCATCAAATGTTCTGTCTAAATTACAAGAATTTCATTAGATTAACGAAAACATTTTACATGCAGTTCTTTACCACTCATGAAGACGTCGTTTACATTCTGAACAATTGCATTGATATTGAGAATTTTAAATGGTGAATTGCCTTTTTTTTTTTTTTTTTTTTTAATTTGACTAATCACTTTTGTTGGCAGAGTTGAACGCGTTTTAATATTTCTCAACGATGTGACATTTGAACTGAATTCATTTGTTTGCGATCTTTTATTTCATTCAAGATAATGCGGGACAAAATCAGTGCTGCATCATAATGCAAAACAACACAGTACAATACATACACGATCATATCGTAATCAAATTATTGATTAACTGTTTTGATAAATCATTTATTCTCTGGTATGCTGAGGCTGCAAGGATTCTCCTCTCGTAAACTCGCGTTCATGCTTCTAGCAAAACAGACATACAAGCCAAAGAACACACGCAATTATCAGACATTATTCTAACTGTCCTAAAACAGTTCATTTATTAAACTAATGATTTTGATTAGTGATTACAGGCAGAACTCAGTTACCATTATCAGAAATGAGTTCTTTAGTAATAGATACAGGATTTTTCAGACAAACAGTGTATCACGTGATGCACTGTTAACTGACAAAGGATATTTAAAAAATATATATGATTCATTCTGATATGAATGGAATATTCAACGCATAATCCGTTCCACATATGCAAGGCAAGGGATAAACCGTTAAACACGTGCTCTATTATTCCCTGTAACAGATGTCACACATTGGATCTCCGATGCTAAAGTACTACCATTTGATTGCATTTACTGGACAGGCCATCATACGCAATTCTCTAGATCCCTTCTGCTAGGATATCCATGGAACTTCATCAAGTTGCTGAATATGGTGTCATTCTTAGTACCCAGCTGTGGCGAAGTATTTCCCCAAGGACTATAGCTGGAAGTTAAGTCCTTGGGGAATACTTCAAGAGTAAGGCTATTCCAGTGAAAAGAGATTTGTGGAATGAAAGAGAGATCGGAGAGAGGTTCAAGATTGATACTGCACCAAGATTGTTGTCATAGAATATATATAAACATCATACAATGGATAGAATATAATTTCACCCTTCCACTAGGAGATATTGGTTCATCTAGGATAGTAGAAAATGCGAACACGTAATACAAAATGAATTCGACGCATCGGAGAAACACCACCACCACCCAAAGATCACATTCCGAGACCGTCTAAGTCAGTGCTAAAGATAAAAATCGATTTGCAGCAGCAGGTGAGCCGTATAATGACTTAGCACTTGGATCTGAAGAAATCTATATATGTAATTCAAGATTTCTTTTCTCCTACGCACACACTGCATGTAGTTGGTTTGCCCTGACTCTCGCTGTTCACTTTCTTCTTTCCACTCATCTCTCCATTTATTCTTTTATATAAGCACAAACATGATCCTAACACTCACAATCCATATTATATCCTCAAAAAAAAAAAAAAAAAATGTGTCTGTAGTTTTCAATGTACCACTTTCAACAAAGAACGATGCTCATTCAGCTATTATTTCAACTATATATATGTGTATGTGTGTGTGTGCGTATGTGCGCACACACACATACACAAGTAAATATTAGATAGAATTAGTAAATCACATAATGCTAATGAACTTGATATTCGTAACCTTTCGGATTATAAACGTATATCTATTTATACATGTATTGAAATTTATTAGTAATTAGGTTTAAATTTTCTCTTTATCATTCTTTATTATTGCCGTTGATATTGTAACAATTAGAATAGTTAATTGTTAAACTTTGTTGGAATTATCCTAATCAGTTTCAATAATAACACTCTCTCTCTACTGCAACAATTAGAATGGTTAAACCATTGTTAAGCTTTGTTGGAATTATTCTAATCAGTTTCAATGAATAGTAGAAAATGCTATTCTACTATTAAAACTACTGAAACTCTCTCCTGCAACAATTGCACAACAGCGTATTCATATACAACTACTACATGGTTATAGCTCAAAGGTTCCTGTCTCTGGCGGTCTGCCTTTTATTTCAAACTACTTAAAGTTAATTGAAGAGAAGCCGTCTAGTTGAAGAGTGAACTAATATTAATGTGTCAAGTTAGCTAATCCCTGTGGGATTACATTGGAGATTAAACGAGTAAATCTCTTGCTTTCTCTTTGTGTCATAAGACCCTTAATGGATGATGTTAATCCTTAATGATTTTGAATAACTGCGATATACGATATGAAAGGTGACCACAACATGCCTTGTTGCTGTCATCTATCTTATAGGCTGATTTCCATTGTAGATTACGTGACATTATTGCATTTTGTTCTCTTCCTGTGGTGAGAGCGTTGTAATTCCTTCATTAATAGGTCCAGATTTTTGAATCTTGAAAAATTGGATGCATAAACGAACTATAAGAAGCACAATGGTTGCATATTGACGTCATATGTGACATTAGTTATTTAGTGATATTGTATTAAATAACTAATATCATTAAATTCCCAATATTTACGTTATCATTTGAATTTTTAATTTTGCTGTTCCCTGCTAACATTTTATTAAAATATTTGTCGGATTTAGATTCATTGTAGAGTAGATACCATTGTTGCGTATTAACAGTATACGATTAAATTATTGTTGTCGCCCGTTTGATAATAATCAGTTTATCAGAACAATTAGTCTACCTGCACCAATCCTAGCATACTCGCACGGTATGCTAGGAAGGAAAACGGATGGAATGTCTAATATTTTCAAAGGGGACAAAGATTTCTCTCCCTCATTCTAATAGAATGCCTATTAGTTTATACAGAATTTGCTAGTAGTCCTGAATCTAATTGCGAAATTTTAAATTGCTTTTAAGGATATAAAATTGTTTCATTCGTATCCTAATTACTGTGCTATTGCGAAGGCGTTTAGCATAGAGGACCAATGATTTATTTCCTTTTATCATCCTGCGTGTATATTCATGTGATGAGCTATTGAATAGCGAACATTGTGTGTGTGTGTGTGTGTGTGTGTGTGTGTGTGTGTGTGTGTGTGTGTGTGTGTGTGTGTGTGTGTGTGTGTGTGTGTGTGTCAGGATTTGAACAGCTGACAGAAAATTCAAACAGCCAAAACTGAACAAAGATTTTTCACAACTGCCTTCACCTCCTTAGAAGTAAAACTTTTCAACAGCTTCCTCGAGCATATCAAGAGAGTCTACTGCAGGAGAAGAATCTTGCACGATACACGAGGGAAATCAAGCGTTGGCTTTGTGAAAGGACTATGAGGGAATAAAAGTACTCCATGCCTACCGCACTAATATATATATCGTCATCCGTTGACAGCATTGGTTACTCCAACGAACGTAGTGTTTAACATTGCATGCCTTTTCTCATGATGCATAGCGACTGCGCATGAGCGCTGTGTAAGTAGTTAATTGTATTCATACAACTATAAACAATTAGGCTACATGCATATCCGTGGCTCGTATAACTTTACATGTGGCTTAAAAATAAAACCAAAATAAAGTTCATTCTGAAATTAGCTTTCTTTGTATGCGTGATTCGTACTACATTCTTTTAGAAATATAGTTTTTTGGAATTACCAACTTAGATTACATTTTTCATTATTTTTACTATCTTTGATTTTTTTTTTGTTCATGCTGTATGGTGTCCTTTAGATGCATGCTATACTAGAATTTTAAATTTGGTGTCAATATTGGAAGGCTAAAATGGCTTATAAAGTTCCATTTATTTATTTATTTATTCGTAAGGGGTTCCCCCGTTCCTTATCCGTCCCGTAGGACTGGTTGAGCCCCCCCCCCCCAATGAGAGATTAAGTATGTATTTCTGATTGTAAATCCGTGTGTGTGTGTGTGTGTGTGTGTGTGTGTGTGTGTGTGTGTGTGTGTGTGTGTGTACGCGCGTGTGCGCGTTCACGGGCGGTTTGTCTGTTCTGAGGGACGAAAAACCCGAGTTTCTGGGTGAAAAAACTCTTTACTTCCTTATGAGACGCTAAAGAGCCCAGATAAAGGTTCCTCACGTCAATGATGGGAATCGAACCCAGGTCTTTCTGACTAAAGGGCTTTGTCTATACAGACTGAGCAACGGAGGATCAAAAAAGTTCCATGATTGATCTCGAGAGTAGGATTTCCGTACCATGTAAAAAATTTAAAAAAAAAAGTGAAATAAAAAAAAATGGAAGAGAACTCCTTAGCACACTCAGGATACGAATGTACCGTGATTGGTTTACCAGAAAATTTTGCATTGGTGGGATTCACATATATTTAAAAAATAAATAAATAAAACAGAGCCTGCGTAGCTCAGTGGATGTGGCGTTTGCATACCACGGCGCTTGGCCGCACGAAGGAAGACTTGGTTTCGAGTCTAGTCGACGACTAGAGGAAATTTTTCTAAGCCTTTTTTCGACCGGTTCCCGAGTTAGTCGATCTCTGGCACGGAAACTCGGCTTTTTCGTCCCGTAAACTCAATAAAATCGACCGTAGAACCCACATTATTTCAGACATTAAATATATTGTGTTAGGGTTAGGGACCACGAGATGGCGGTACATTTGAGCCGTCTCTCTTCACTGCGTACCGCTTAATTAGTGATAGCCTTGGGCCATCTATCTCTGATTGGTACCAGTGGAGATTGAACTGCCCACTCAGTCTCCAAAAGTTAGATAGAGCTAAATGGCCTCGCCTACTCCTGTATACGGGAATAAAAAGGCGTTAGCTGATTTTTTTTTTTTTTAATAAATAAAACTCGCGATCTCGATGGTGCTTTTGGTCTGATTATTTTCTTTATCCAGGGTGGATTTAACTTCTTATACATTCAACTAAATAGTACTAACTTAATAAAAGGCCACAATACCGTTTCGATTTTTTTTTCCCTCTCCAAGTTCTGAGTAGCGCTTTTAAGATAGCGTTGTTTATATTGGCTCATACGTATTGATCTGTTTTAGGCAAATACTGCAAAGCATTACGCAATCCCAACACGAAATCTGCTAGTCACACTTCTCTAAAATAATGCAAGACAATTCCTGTGACCAATATATATTCTCTTCGTTGTTCACCGGTGTTATCCGTGCAGATAACCTCCACATGAGTGAACTGGCTTCTATCGCTGTGTATCCTCATCACGTACGCAACAAAAGCAACGACAAAATGGCAACTGAAGTTGCTCGCAGTTCCAATCCACTCCTCTCCACTTGAAAAGTTTTTTTTACCGATTGCGCTATAAACTTCTTTTCCCCTTTTTGCAGCATCTAACTAGAAAGAGAAGCAATGCGACAGGTAATTCCTTTATTCCACCCTATTCACTCGGGTCGTTCGTTTCCGTGCTTATCTGTCTGTGTTTGGAAAGTATTGAACCAACCGGGACAATCCGCGCGCGCGATACACAAAACGGAACTGTTTTCACAGTACAGAGCGGCGGATTGAGTTACGGCCACCAATATGCAAACAAGTCCATACGAACGCACATATCAGAAGGGAGTCTCCTTCGAAACAGCAGCTTTTGAACGAGAAAGGAAAACCATCTCCAATATCTCTGCGTGCTTCCCACCCGTATCTCCATTCTCTTTCCCACCCCCGTACGGATAAGTGTAGGTATAATTTGCATTCTTCTCCAATCCGATGACTTGCTGATATTACACAGCCATTACCAGTCCGTGCTCTGACCCACCTTATTACTATAGATGATTTGCTGCAACCATTATAGCCTCGACTGCAGACACAGCTGCTGGGAGCTTCTTCCTTCTCAGCATATCAGCTGATGGCAGAGGAGGAGGAGGAGGACGCAGGCTAGGAGAGGAGAAAGAGAGAGAAGGGGGGGGGGATTGTAAGCGCCGCATTAGTTCAACACCTGTCACCCTACCGGAAGATTGCATGCCAGATTCCGATTGATGGTTCGCCGTTATCCGAAGGGAGGTCGTTGTCAGCCCATGGTGGATTTACGAGCTGAAAGTGAGGCTTCTGCACGCTGCCCATCGGTCATGTGTCCCGGGTTGTCGACGGTAACACTACACTACCGGTGACACTAGGATTGTCGTCGGTACTGATGATTTAGTACCTTGACATGTAGCGCGCGGCGCGTAAAAACGCCGCTCTGCATTCATTTTGCTCCGCGTCGTATTCTTTGCCGCGGACGTGCAGAGAAGCTAGAGTTTCCATGGACGCTAATAACCATTTATCGAACCCTCCCCCCTCCCCTTGTGTAGAAGGGAACTACACTGTTTCTTGCAACTATGCGCACATTGGAAACTTTTTTGATTAATAAGTAAAGTTCCTTAGATTGTCGACTTAAAATATTTATGCCTTTACAACACGAAAATAGGTATTTATGTTCTCAGAATGACAGCACAGAATTCATGTTGATAATGATGAACTATGGAGAACAGCGACAGTGTTATAAGGGATTGATTGGAAAAGTTTGCTTGATCAGAGACGCTGCCACAATTATGGCTCATGGCGATTTATCAAGAAAATTCAAACTCATGTTTTGAATACTTAGATAATATTCCAAATGATAATAGTTTTCCGTCGGAATAAGGTTTTTAAGTATATAAAGAACTAAAGAACCAGAAAAAAGGCAGCTGAACTCCTATGTTGTGCGTATTATTACGTAATAGGTTGCATATTACACGTCACAATACAACAATGCGATATCTCTTATTATGTCGTTTGCCTCTTTCATATTTCCATTGTTGTCAATAATAACCACATAAAATCTAATTGAACATTATTTTAGTAATCCCATTACGGAGGAATGACAAGATTGATGTATTCCAGCCAGTCCATTTCTTGGCATGGTTTTTTATTAACTAGCAAGCTGAAATGTATCGGGAAAAGAAATGTGGTTGTAATTTTGGATCAAAATTACATGATTTTTCTAGTAACGTATTAATGACGCCTTTTATACTTAACATGTTTCTTCCATTTAAGAAAATGAACCCTTTATGATTATTACCAGCTCCCCAGGTGTTCTTTTCTAGAAAGTGATGAAAAATTTGTCGGATTGCCTCAAGCGAATTGATCTCGAGTGGTTAAAGTCATTTCATTTGTAGAGATGGACATTCATCATTCTTCGTTGCGTTGTTAGATTACACTCCGTCAACACCCCCCCCCCCCCTTAGGATAATTAAAGCACACATGCACAATCTCTGACATTAGTTGGAGGATATTCTGCTGATAAATATTTCAAGAATAACTTTTTCCTTAATATAATTAAGAGCATAGGGAAAAGTTTGAAGAGCACCCGTCACCCGCCCAGTTCAAGTTGTCTTTGCATTATCGGATTTTGTAGCTAGAACAAACACGGCTTCTATAATGGATAAGTTAAATATTAGATACGTGACAGGCATTGTCACTGTTGTAATGCTTGCTTGATGGGCTTCCACGCTGTTGGCCATGTCATCGGAGGAACCGAATGGCAGACAATGAACCAGCTGCTTGTATTCCTACACAGAACGCCATCGTATCGACTACAGTTTGGGTAAATGGAAGTTAAACGTTGGCTTTCACGAACACGGAACTTAATAGGATTGAGTCTGTAAAGGTCAATCGTTATGGAGCTAACCAAACTCTCGTGTACTGAATTGACTTTTTTTTTTTCCTGATTCGACTGGGGATGTGTTAAGAGTGTGTCCATGACTAGACATAGTAATTATAGTGTCTGTTAGTGGCTGTGAGTTGCTCTTGATTTGGTCAATAATGGTAATAATAGCATTCATCTGTCATTTCAACATAATTCATGGTTGGCAAAGCTTTGAGGCTACAGAACGGATTAATTATGAAGGGTAGACTAAACTTTTGGTGGAAGATTTCAACAAAGAAGTATAAGGATTTTTTTTTGTTGTTGTTATTGTTGAAATCTTCCACCAAAAGTTTGGTCTAACATTTAACACTTTAACTTTTTAACATTTTTCCGGGATTAAATTTTCGGTCATTGCATATGCATTGATTAAATAATTTGCCATTTTTTTAAAATATGAAATTTACCCGCCTTCTTTTCGTATTTTGTCTCTAAATTTTTGTTTTTGTTTCTTACACAAATTTAAGACGTAGTGAAATTTCAAAAAATTAAATTGTTCTTCGTGGAACAGTAAGATATATTTTTTCTTCAACCCCCCCCCCCCACACACACATACACCAAATTAACTATGTGACAGTATTTTGTTCTGTTGTTCATGTTCTCTGTCCATCTTGCATGTTTTTAAGGATAAAAGACGTTACTGAATGATCTCCCGAGCGCCTATATAACTCCGTCCTATGCATAACTCGACATTTGACCTTTGGTTGGCAAGATTATCCAGAATAAAAGGAAACACTTTTGAGAGATTTTCAACTAACGTTATGTTAGCCAGTCTCATTTGCACTTATATCTCGTCCCCGAAAAGTCCTGAAACTCAAACCGTGGATGGGCTAAGGGATGTACAATCCAGAGTCCAAGCATGGTCTTGTCTGGAAATGACAGGGTCTGTTTACTTTTATTGTTTCCGTAAAAATTGACAGACTTGCAGGAGTACTCACGCAATTACGTTACAGTATATACTGATTCTCATAGCCCTATTTACTTCGATTCTAATTCCATTTAATAATACATGAGACTGGCTAACTCATCTCTTGGAAGAAAAGCCTTTACAAAGATTCCCCGCGACCTAGACTGAATTAAAAGTATGGTCTTTTTAAGCACTGCGCTCTGGAAGGGGCTCATAATAGACAGGGTGCCTGTAAATTTGCACACTTCTACAGACAATAACGGCTAAAGACTTTATAGGCATAGAATTGTTCTCGTAATAATCTGATTCAGTGTCCTCTTGTACAGATGAACTTCTGCCCAATCCAGGATCAGGAAGATGCGAACAATTTGGTGTTCTGGACGAGATTTTGAGCACTCCCTGAAAGACTATCTTAATTTATTAAGGTAACTTCATAATGAGTAAGCAAACAAGGACGTCTGGTTTTTAATTTATTGAATTTAATCCTTTCAAGACAAAAAAAAATAATAATAAGCTGTTCTTGAAGTAATCTGAATTCAGCTGACCAAATATGGACTCGTTGGCTTTCGGTACATTAACTGGACATACTGTACTCATTCTGCAGTTCTAAGTTGTATTCATCTCACTTATTAATCATTCCGAGTAGCATCTATCTTTCCGTTTGTGCGACCTCGCGTGCTATGCAACCATCGTAATTTAAAGAGTGTTGCGTTAAGCTTCTCTGCCTCACTTCGCAGATTTCCCGGCAAGCACGTTTGATTTGAAGATTCCACAGAGAGCTGTATAGATGCCAGGGATGATGAAAGTAACCCTCGAGAGCTGCAAGAAATCACTTCCTGCAGTCGTGGAATGAATAAGATAGCAACTGTTGAGCAACACAATGTTTTACAAGTTACCTTCGAGGTCCGTTTTGCTTTGGTGATTATTGTCTTTAAGTTGCTCATTTTTATGCGCCTATCAAATAACTAGTTTTTATTAGTGACTAATTTATCAATGAAAAAAACTATTTTAGCTTTACGTTTTTTATTGATTTAATTGTTTCTAACTTATAGGTTATTCATTTTTCCTAACTTAATAATAATATTAGTTTCTCTGCTTTTGGAAGTCGTTCTACAACGATAACGAATTTTTGTATTGTTTAGTTTTCATTGTTATCATAGTTAATAATGATAGCGATTGATTTTTGCATTGTTGATAAGTTATCAAGTATGGCAATTTTTTCTTTGTTGATATTTATGAAGGATGACCATTTTTGATTCTTAATAAGTTTCAACGATGACAATTTTTCATTGTTGATAAGTTATCAAGGATGACAATTCTTTCATTGTTGATAAGTTATCAACGATGACAATTTTTTCATTGTTGATAAGTTATCAAGGATGGTGATTTTTGCATTGTTGATAAGTTTCAACGATGACAATTTTTCATTGTTGATAAGTTATCAACGATGTCAATTTTTTCATTGTTGATAAGTTATCAACGATGTCAATTTTTTCATTGTTGATAAGTTATCAAGGATGGCGATTTTTGCATTCTCGATAAGTTATCAATGATAGCATTTTTGGTAAATTATCAAGGTTGGAGAATTTTGTATTGTGGATAATTTATCTACAGTATTGACCCTCTGTTCGCTGTTAAACGTCTGCCAATCATATTTCACCTTTATCGGTAATTAGGGGTATGTTTTGAACAAACCACAGCGTATAAATTAGTAAAATGCTTCAAAAATCAAGTGTGCAAGTAATATTTTATAATTTTCTTTCGAATAATTTTAATGTTTTGCACAGTGTGCAGATTTGTGATTGAAACCATCCAAATGTTGCCAGTTATTAAATTATCATTATTCCTTGGCGGGATTTTTCAGCAATTTCTTTGAAAAACACATCGTTCAAACAAACTCGGTGAGAATTCAAACTTCTCGAAATTCTTATCTGAAGTATTAATAGTTTTATTTATTGAATTTATTCATTGATGAATACATTGAATAAATTAAGTCTCTTGCAAGCTGTAAAGCTATTACCGAGTGTAGAAATTCGTTTTATTTGTTACAATTCATCTTGTTTGTTTAGATTGTTGTATGTTGTTTACTGTTTCGTATTTCAAAGACTTCAAGATTTAAATCTCCTCTTGAATGAATTTCACTTCCAATTTGAATTTAAATTCATTTTCGTCGAGCAACGAGAGGCTGCCTCTGTAATCCTAAGTTCAGAAAATGCAACACAATTCTCATTCTCTAATGACTTCTGAAAAGGACTGCAGGTTGAGTACAGAACAACTGTGTCCAGTTTGTAGCTTATAAATTGCTTGCCCTGCCTTTGAAATTTTACGTAAAACAAACAGAATTATTTCTCACATGTTCTACATTTAAGAGCGCAACATAGTTTTAATTCTGCACTCATAATTTTATTCGAATAGTATGTTGAGTGATTGTAAATCGTTGAACTATTTTATGTGAATTTCTTGGCTTAAGTTCGAGTCCCTTTCTTTTGCTCTTGTTTCTGTTGTTTGGTTCTTTATTGTCATCGGTACATTGTTACGTGGATTTTCGTACTTTTTGCAATTATTGACTTGGCTATAAAGAAACTCCAAGAACACGTCTGCCACTTCCGACAGGGATAAGAATTAGAATTCAAACAGCGTCTACTTAAATTAGGCGGCTTTTAAAGTTAGCGAGCATTGTAGTTAACTTTACAGTTTGTCATTGAATGGAATGTACATTTAAAGTAGTTGGGAAAGAAAATTACTCAGATTTGCAGTGGACTGTGTAGACATTTGTGAGTTCCTTTCCCACTAACTCCTCCCTCCCCCCTCTTTAGATGACCACTTTTCCACTTGGTGTGTTAGACGTGCCCGTTTGTGCCGAAGTGGAGTTTTAATAGCAGAATTTAGTCTTCCAAGTTACACCCGCTTAGCTCAGACTATAAATTATTTTAAAGCGGAATGTGCTGTGGTTCCGGACTTCTCTTGGACTCTCCGATGGGACTGCACGCTGTCGCGAACAACACGCTTCACTTCTCCCTCAGGTTACCTAATCTAGCTAAAGCAGCTTTGTTTCAAATGTGTCCCGTCGATAGAAAGTGGGACAACTATCACGGAGTTTCACAGTTCTGTTCGTTGTGTGAACACCCATTCATCCTGTGCGAGAGCACCGGATAAGCACTGATTCTTTAAATGCAGTTGTAAATCAAAATATCTTGAAATATAATTTAAATTGTTGGGCGACGAATAGATGGTAGTTCAAAAGGAGATGGTAGTTCGTTTTGGTTTTTATATGATTTTTATCATGGATTGGTCGATTTCATTTCATTTTGAAAATACAAAATTCCTCTCGTCCATTATGGACGCGAGGAATTTTCGTCATTTGAGCAAAGGTTGGTTTATCGGTCTCGAATGGGGTTTTTGAAGTTGTTATTATTATATTAATTACAATACGAATAAATAAATGTTTTCGTATGTATATTTTCAATCAGATAGAAAAATAATCGGATACGTTCCTATGTATATTTTCGATTAATTGAAGTAGCTACTGACGAAAAAAAATTTTCAAAATACTATTTTCTGCTTTTTTTTTGTTTCGAGGCATTTATTTCTTGACCTTTTTATAGAGAACAAACAGCTGGAGGCTGAATGACAGAGATGAAACGAATAAGTAAATGGAAAAAGGCGGACTTTTTGGCGTTACTTTACGAAGTCCTTTTTAATGTTCGTTTGTTTCTTTCCTTTCCCCTCTCCCCTTTTCTTTTGACTTCGACTGCCGTTGCAGTAGCTATAATCCACTTACCGATCTCGTTATCATCAACACGTCATCTGCTTTGCTCCAAGATACATTACTCGTCCAACTTCTCCATTATCCTCGCCTTCAAATTATCGTGAACCCAAATTTACCCTCCTGAAACTCCTCTTTTCTTCGCCAGTTCCTGAGAACATCACTAAATGCTTTGGGCAATGACTTCCATTAGCAGGTGACAGATGCCGGAGTCGAACAGAGAGCTTATTAGAAGCACAAGATTGGTGGTGGACGGCAGTAGAGCCAAAAGAAGTGGAAATGAAACGTAATTCCTACTTCAGGATGCATGACATGTTTTCGTGCTCTATTCGCCAGACGCCCCTCTGCCACGCGCAAAACAATGTGGCAAAGCAGCACCTAGTGACATGTGGAAATAACAGGCCTCCCATTGTACACCGGTTCGAACGTGATGTGAATGCCACACATTACTTCGAGTCTAGCTTAAACCTGTCATTGCCCTGTTCTATTAATACGCTGTGTGTGTGTGTTCGCGTTTCTTTCTTTCTTTTTTCCTTAGATGCTTGGTGATTGAATCTCTGCGGCACATCAAAATCATGGTGTTACTACTCGGTACTAAAAGACGATATAGATTTAGTCTTGAATAAACTATTCCTTTAAAAATCATAAACAAATATGTGTCATTAGAAAGTTTTATATTTTTTATCCCCCCCCCTCATTCATGTGAAGAATTGCATTATTGAGATCAACCAGAAATCAATAAACTGAAACTTGCTTTTTTGAACATTGTAGAAATCAACAGCCAGAAACTTGCTTTTTTGAACATTGTAGCTATGCAGTTATTGTTACTAACAAAGAATGTTTCCTGTATTTTGATTCATTGTTAAACGTCACATTGTTCTCTTTTTTTGCAGACTTTATATTGTTAAAAAACGTTTTGCTTCTTTTATCTGTCTATAAATAAAGTTGTATTCTTTAAGAGAATAGGATTATAAAAATTCATTTCGACATGTTTCTGTCGTTCCTTTTAAGTTAAATCTGAAGAAGATACAGGTTACTACGGAGATCAGAAAAAGTAATATATTTTGTAATTTGGACAGAAAGCAATATTTTTTTGCGTCGTGTTATTTTGATGGTATATTATTGCTATTAACACTGGTGATATTTACACTGTCAAGTTTTATTCTATCATTCTATTTCATTGTCATGTTGGACTTGAGAATTCGCTTTTCAAATTGGATTCGTCGATTTTTTTTTAATTGATTTCGATAGGAACATTATACCGCGTAATCGATTCATCTGAGTTTTCTAATATTTCTTTCCCTGTCTCTATTCCTATTTCTACTTATCTGTTTTTATCTGATGGACGATATAAGTTTCGAGTTCAGTCGAAATTTTAACACGCGCTAGTATTTCACCCATCATAAAATTCCATAAAAGTCATAAACGCTATCTAGCATTTCCAGCGCTGGGACATCCAATGTGTTCTTCATTTTGGGACCATTTTATTAGGGTTGATAATAATAATATATTTACGCCGTGTTGTGCGGCGATAGGCGGCAGTATCCCGTGCTTTCCTAGGCGCGCGCCAATAGAAGGGGTAGTTTCGGCACGCTTGACTCAATAAACTCTGCTATCTAGCTTGCTTCCTCCCCTCTCTCCACTTCCAACTTCACCGTAGTAATTCTGAGTTATGAGCTTCCGTTCCATCCTGGCTTCCTCAGGTACAGAAGATGAATTGTGGGAGTAGCGAGGTTTTATGTCAATGCGGTGACGATGCCGGTGGATTGGACGTATGATTCTGCAACTTGACGTTTCATTCTCTCTTCCTTAAATATCTAATTTATAAGCTGCCACGTGCGTTTAAAAAAATTTCTGCAGTTGACTAAAGAGATAGAGAAAAACAGTATATAGGCGAAACTGTAAGTAAGAATCCTTTACTAGAGTTTGGTCAACTGGATTTGTTTGCAGTTTCGAAACATATTAAAATCTAATAGATTTTATGTGATTTTCTAGTTTATGTAAGCAGTATAAGTATAAAGAATATCTCAGATGTAGTATAATACACTAATATTAGACAACATAATAACCTCATGGTTTACAGTTTTGAAACATTTTCGCTAACATGAATCACGCTGCGAAGAAGCCTACTAGAATCATGCCGTAAAGAAGCCTACTGGAATCATGCGTGAAGAAGCCTACTGGAATCATGCCGTGAAGAAGCTTACTAGAATCATGCCGTGAAGAAGCCTACTAGAATCATGCCGTGAAGAAGCCTACTAGAATCATGCTGTGAAGAAGCCTACTAGAAACCTGAAACAAAAAAAGAGCATAAAAAAGAAAAATATATATTAATGTGAATCCCAACCACTTAAGGCTAAAAATAGATAATCGAGAACTAGTAACCGAACATGGCACCAAGTCACCTGAAACAACGAGTAAGTAGATTGGTGGTCTCATCTATCACCTAAGGACATTCATCAAACATGCTTGCGCACGGTGAGATTGGAGTCTGTTGGTTGGGGAGTGGATATGCTGACCACTCGGTCAGCCAGACCAGTTGAGATTGGTGGAACCAATAAAATGCGCTTTAATACTTTAATGCCAATATAACCTGCTTTAAATTAAAACTGCATTTGGGAATGCCTTCCTGATACGTCTCCGTTCAACAGTTTGTATTTGTTAATTGAATTCTAGTTTACTTTCAAGTTTTGAAATTGTTTCTCAAGGTTCGTTTTCATGACAACCAAAATTATGCAGGTTTTGTGACTGAAACTTAAATGAGAAGAGTGGTGAAGGATGTACAAATATTGTGGTACCAGAAATTTCCAGGAGGTAGGAGTCTATCGTCTTAACTATCTACTGATTTTGAGTGCCGAAGTACAATCATCTTGTGCTTTAAGCACAGTTTATGATGGAATAGAGTGGAAGATTACTGATGAAGAATGGACCACTGTGCTTCCCGAGACTGAATGGAAAACGTGAAATATAATATATTGTGTTCTCCTTTGTCTAATAATTGGCAGCTTGATAATTGCAACGTTACCCCCCTTCCAAGTATACGAACAATACACGATAGAAGACTCATCGGCGCCTATTACCACCCCTGTAGTTCGTTTTCTTTTAACCATTAACAAAAAAGCGCCAGATTAATAACACTACAAGTTCCTGTGATTTATTGCATCCCCCTTCAGATTGAGGGTTAAAGAAACAAATACAGGACTCATTGTAAATGAGAAAAAAAAATTAACACCGATAAAATGTCACTGTAGACTGTTAAATCCACAGCAGCAGCGACACCCCGCTATTAAACCAGTAGAAGATGGGTGGCAGTAGCCATCCAGATCACTGGCTCAGAGCCAAAGAGAACTCGCTTCGACCATTATGTTTAAAATGTGCTGTCAACTAGGAATTCCCTCTTCCATTGCCAATACTGCCATGTTTTTTTCGATAATTATTTTAAGGAAGAAAGTGCGGACATGCGCTTCTCAAAATCATGGCGTTGTCATTTGGGGGATATTACACTCTTCGCTCTTCTGTCTTTTTATGAATGAAACACGAATATATTTCGTCATTAAATAAATAAATAGTATTTAAGCGTTGTGATTCGGTGTTTACACTTGCACTAGATATATACGTACGTCAAAAAAAAAAATCGTGCACTTGTTTCGTAAAAGTAACAAGTTAGAACATCGTAGAAAAGTCTTTTTCTAAACTACGTTAAATTCTTTATGTGAATTTCCGTATCTATTGTCAGAAATATATCGCTCGCACGTACCGCGAGGTTGAAGGCTTCCTGTTTTTAAAAATACGCTTCGACCAGACTCGCGCTTCTTTGTATTTGGAAGCTATTTTTCTAGTTAATAGATTTCGCGAACTCAAGGAACGCATTACGGTCCCAAGGGTGCCACTAAAGTCATGAATATTGCTTGCTGCCTCTTTTTTTCTTCTGCTTACTTGCCTTCTTTCTGTTAATTCTTTTTCCCCCATTCAGCCTCCCTCTTTTTTTTTTTTGCACTTTCGTTGGGCTTTCTGTGTAATATTGCAGCAGGTGCATATTGTATGCTATAGAGAAGTGAAGCTGTAGCTGAAGATCCCACATAAGAAAACGTCAAGTGAGAATGTTTGTGCATTCAACATTTGATTATATAAGGATGCCTCATTCCTTATTCGATGCTTGTTGTGTGTGTTTTGTACGTTTTGTTGCATTACAGTCTTCCTTATGGTAGAAAAATCCGCTATTTTCTACCATAAGGAAGAATGGTAGAAAATCCCCTATTTCAAATAGGAAAGAAAAAGGAAAGTCTCATTGGCTGGATATCAAAGATCACGTGGTTATTCTTACGAATCCTTAATGAAAATTGTATTATTAATACCATAACAGTTTTTAGTGAACAGTGAGATGAGCTTTCAAATGCATTCTGGGAAAAAGGAAAAAATAGTGTGTTCAACCAGAAATTATAACCAGTCTGGTAATCTTTTTTTAAAGAAACTAATCCAAAATGACATTCTAAAGTTAAATATATAATATATTATTTATTATTAATGTAAAGGTATTTTTGGGGACCGTTCATACCTTTCCAAAAATTTAATCCCCCCCCTCCCCTTAATAATCTTTAAATTATCCTCAATATCTTATTCAAAATAATCCTCAATATCATCTGAAGGTTAGTGAACGTATGAATTTGGCATTCACTTTATCACGAATTTTAATCTCCGTTCTTTTGACTGAAATATTTCATTGTCGGGGATCAATTTATAAATCTTCATCGCCTGAATAGAAAATATTTAAAAAAAAAAAAATAGTATCAAGAAGAGTACTGAGAGAGGAAGAATTCAGCGTTTTCGTAGATTTTTCTTTGAGCATTATGAATGTCAAACGTTGCCCTGAGCCATTCACAAAACATTAAGCTAATATCCACTGTAAGCGGGATATTGTTTCAACAGACAACAATGTTTGTATGATTCACTTCTGTGATTGTTAAAACTTTCTCCGACACTATGCTACAGAGAGCAACAACCAAGCTGGTAGAGTGACCATCAGTCACACTCGAAAGTTCTTTCATTATTATTTAGGAGATGGTAATCTTAGCAGGGAAAAAAAGAAGTACAAGAAAAGTACCATGTGATTTAAAGGAGAATAACAAAGTGGGCATATGAAGCATTGTGTTTGAGAGAGGTCTTCGAATAGTGGATTGCCTTTTTTCTTGTTTTCTTGTGACCCTCGAAATATAATAAGCTTCAGTGGGGTCTGACGTGTGTGTGCGCGCACACGCACTCACACAACAAACCGTTTCCAACGAATTATGATGATTACTACAACGATGACGAGACAATAGGACTGATGACGGACAGACGACAGACAAACTGTCGGGGAGTGCGGATCGATAGATTTCAGTGTGGAAACGAGCGACGAACGGCAAGAGAAGTGGCGCCACCTCAGTGTCTTCCCCCCACCCTACCGTCATATACTTTCGTACGGAGATGAATTTGTTCGCGAAGTTTTGCGCGAGTTATTGAAATACAATCCCTGCGGTAGTTGATCCCAACAAACAGACGCAAAGGAAACACAAAATCTTCAACTTCCGGTTTGCTGAGTGATTTCTAGAGCGGAAAGAAAGACAAGAGCATCTTTTAACTTTTTGTGGCATTTGAGAAAGCATTATAAAGACAAATACGAACTAAAGGAACAACCAAGCAAAACCTTTTACAAACATGGGAAGGGATTAATTTTTTGTTTTGTTTGGTTTATTTATAGATACTGACGGTGCGCACACTCACACATTTTCAAACTGAGTGTTCACATAAGAATTTAAATAAAATTTTAAACTGTTAATGACAACATATTTTTACTTTTTTCAAGAAAATAATTTGAAATCATGATTGCGAAGATCAACTCGGACGACTTAAATGGAAAGAACTTTTATGAAAGGCTAAAGAATCCTTGTTTATTATGTAACAAATAATTAAACGGGTGAAATATTACCGCTACTTGTATGACACTTGGTCACCAGCATTGAATTAGTGAGAGTCTAAGAATAACCTCTTAACATAACGGCCTCTATTGTAGACCACAAAATTACTGCATAAGTTTAAGCAAACACCTCTATTGTCGGAGGTTGGGAAAGATCTTGATCAAAACCATTTCTAATTAAGAAAGTAAGAGGGGGGGGGGAGTACTCACTGTTCGTTACATGCTGTGTAAGGTGCGTGATGCAATTTCCAGCAAAGCGAAACTCCTTAAGTAAACTCGTTGAGCATACTCAAGGCAAATGGTTTAACGATGAGAAACTAGGATAATGTAAGAGAGCCTAAGTTAACACCGTAGTTGGCAAAAGATTCCCCTCTGTTTTCTTACCAGTTGGTAATGTAAAACATATTCACATTGTGATGTGTAAATAAACAGAATTTACTGAACCAGTCCACTGATGAAGTTTTAGCGTTGAAGAATTTTGATTAAAGTTTATCAATTAAATTTCAAAATTATCTGACTTAATCGAAAATGAATTCAGTACGTAAATTTTGATTGTGCGAAATTATGCGAAAAATAATTGTGAAATTGCGAAAAAAACAATTAATAAATTTTAATAACAGTAGAATATGAAGTTTTTAAAACACTTTATGCATCAGTGCGTAAAGCGATGATCCAAAATTATATGACATCGCAAATGAATTATCACTTTATGTATTCATCATCAGTTACGTTGTGCATTAATGCATAAATTGCTTTTAAAACTTGTCCTTGTATTGTTGCGATGCTTTTTCGGGTGTAGAAATAGAAAACAAAAATTAACTTATTTTCTACCAATATCATTATATATTTTTTTCTCTTTTACAAGATTTCATTAAAACATTTTTATAGAAATTATTCATTATTTCTGCGTATGCGTGCAAGCGATCCTATTAGATGACAAACTGCATTGGGATTGAAAACTGTGTGCACTAATTTCTGATGATTTGCTTTCAGAGACCTTTTTTTTTAAATGTTATCATTAAGTGATGCTCGTAAAGAACACGATGGTGAACATTATAGAAAAAAAGACAGCTGAGCAATTAACACTCCAGAAGAAAAAGCTGTGTTTTAAGAAAATTAATTTACATAATATCAGTTTTTTGATTTTGTTTTTTTGTAATGTTTCAATAAAAACTGAGGTTGAGGCTTGATTACCAACGTAATAGATCGTAGTTGGTAAAAAGGGACACCAAAGAAAACGAACAAGTATTGAAGGATTTCGGAGCTAATCAATTATTCCCCGTCTTTTTCGTGTGTTATTTTAAGGGAGTTAACATGTGAGGAATTTAGTATTGGAGGATTCTGGAGCTAATCAATTACTCCACTTCCCTTGCATGTGTTATGTTGGGAACTTGTAACGAGATAACGAGAAATGCATTATTAGAAAAATGCAAAGTACTGAGCTTCAATTTAGAAAATCTTTAAGATTTTCTATATAGACTAATAAAAGTTTGCACTCCCCAGAAATCGATAGTGTGAGTGGGAACTGCGAGAGACAGAGTAATCTTAATCATCTGCACTTAAATGGAGCTGCAAAGGGTGTTGTTTCCGTTCTGTAGGAGCTAACGCGAAGAAGTAACAAGTTCATTAAAAATGTAACTGGCAACCACGGCTGTTATGTCACTTGTCTTTACGTCTCCATTTTTCTAATTTCAATTAATATTCGAGACGTTTTTGACATTTTTGTATTATTAATATGTACGAACATCTAAATTTGTATCCGTGTATAACTAGCGTTTTCAACAGATTTTCTCTGGGCTGCTTTCACGTGCCTTTTCCTGACTAGACCGTCTGAATTTTGCAGTGCATCCATTGTAATTCGTGTCATCCTCATCTCTGATTTCTTTTACAGTATCCCTTCCTCCATTTCTAAGCTTTTTATTTCAATAGCTTTCAGAACATTTTTCTATATATTATTTTCAATATTCTTACGTCTTCCCATGACTTTTGTTTAGTTACTTTTACACATTGGTTCACTTACATTTTTATCTGCCTTCTTTCAGAGGCAGATAAAAATGTAAGAAAAAAAGGTGAACAAGTAAGAACAGGGTAGTTCACCATTGTTTTCTAAACCCCCCCCCCTCCCCCAGTTTTATCCGGGCTCGGGACCGGCGTATGGCTGGGACTGCAATCCGTGTGTGTGTGTGTTCTTGGGGGCCGGTTTGCCTGTTCTGGGGGTACGAAAAATCTGAGTTTCCGGGTGAGTGACGGGAATCGAACCTAGGTCTTTCCTACCAAAAGGCTTCGTGAGGCTTTTGGAACTTACAATGTTTTTTGTTTTTTTTTCAAGTATTATTCTAATTTTGCAGGCTACTTCACCAGATGCCTTTTCGGCTGAATCATTCAGTTTTCTTCAGAGTTTACCACCGCGTCTTCAATGTCTGATTCTTGATTTTAAAGCCTTCATTTTTTTCTGAATGCCATTTGTATGCGATACTTGACAGTTCATCTCCATAAACTGCTCGCCTTTGATTCTTTTTAAAACTTTTGTACATTTTTTCCATATGGAACGTATTTCAATATGAATCATTTACATAACTGAATATATTACCTATAATGACGATGAAATGGGATTGTTCAGGAAGTGTCACTTCAGACAATCCAGTCTTGGCATATTTGTACCTATAATCATCATTAAAAATTTTTATAATTCCTAAATTTAAATTTTCAGACATTTAAATTTCAGAAGACGCTGATCCCTTCACTTACAAATAGCCTAATAACGAATAACGAAATTCTCTGTTTGGTATTCAGTTTTTTTGTTTATTATTATTATTATTCTTAAGAGAAAAACATAAAATTCTTGGATTTTTTTTTTAATTAAGGGCAATCGGTTTTTTCATCTCACACGACATGCACACCACTTACGGAACACACGCAGTTGTACTTCCCTGCTTATTGGCTTAACCTTTTGGAAAGGTTAATACTTTTAAACTTTCGTTCTTTGTCGATATTGAGTTTCTGATTCTGGGAGGAAAACTCTTCCTCTTCAGACTGACATCATTTGTAAAAAAAACCCTGATAAAGATTCTTTGCATCCTGAAAGGGATTTACACCGAGGTCTTTCTACCAGAAAGACCTCGGTGTACGAAGGTCTCCACTAACCCTACCGACCGAGATCCTCATGAAAAGGGCGTTAGAGTATTTTATATGTTTATACAGCCCTGATAAAAACAAGATTCCGTGCTATTATACGAACCATAAGTGTTTACTGAAATTTCGTAATTAAAGATTTAAGTAGTCGAACAAGTTAACTTTAAGTGAATAAACAGTTCAACCGCAACTGACATCGTCGATAGTGTCAGGATTCGCTGAATGGTCCCCACAGATTCATGTATTGAACAGCAGCCACCCTTGGGATATTAACGTTTCGCAAATCAACGGAGAAAGCGAAAACTTCAACCAGCCACACAGTTAATGTAAAACTTTTCAAATCGAATGAATTTAAATTTTATTTGTCAAGATAATATTTATCAATTCTTAGGGGGTTAAATTAAGTCCCTTCATTTCCAGGTTTGACGTGTATTGTGTCCTCATTTCTTTTATTTTTCTCTCTCCTACCAACAGAAGCTTGGGAGAGAACCGAACTACTTTGGTTTAAGTGCCTTAAGGCACTAACAAAGGCTTTCGTCTGAGTTGACCAGTAATGCATTCACTCCATTGTGTACATGCAACTGTCTTAGATGAAAGACAAGGAAAGAAAGGATGGCTACGATCAAAGAAAAAAAAAATAAAAATCTCCAAAAAGAAGAGAAAAGACTTCGACAGATGCAGCAGCATCTTAGGCCATTACTTAGTATTCTGGGTGTTTGTCTAAAGGACTTCCAAGGAACACGTGGTTGTCTCCAGTACGTGACCAGCTAACTATCTCGTGCGCCCGAGTCGTACGCCCTCACGCACTAGGAAAAGTTGTCGATATCAGTAATCTGACATTGGAGTGCTAGACATGGGTAGGAAATTTATGACAGGCTATGCAACCTACTAGTTCATTCACCATTAGTGCTGCTCCCTATGAGATTCCTTTCTTCCAATACTTGAAAACAACTCGTGATATCTCTTCTGTGAATTCGCCCACTATCATGAGAGATTTAAGAAAAGACATTTAATTTATTTCGTATTGGTTTGCTCTTCATTGTGCCTATTGCTAGCACGAAACTAGTTCGTGATGCCGTGGATAATTAGATATGCTCAATATGAAGCGGCAACTATTTAGTTATTGGATTCCGTAATACTTGTTGACTGCTATTTATAAACATAACAGACACATTCCCTATTTAATCAAATTGAAGAAAACTTTTTTTGTCGTAAACATCCACAAACCTTGTCGCACTAGCTATCAGTTCTAATAATTTTATTCGAATGTAATCTGTTTCCACATTCTATACCATCTACGTTCATTCGCCTAGCAATTTCAGTTTCTCATTAATGTACTCCACAGCCCTTAGTGACTGGATTCAATTTAATTCAGGTTAGCCCTATGGAAAATGAAGAGCTGTTTTACAAAAGCTGAGTCTTTTACATTTTTCGCATTATGGTTCTTTTGATATTGTTGATTACTTGTGCTACGAAGCTTTATCAGCGTACAGTGAACTTTGTTGCCTCGGAGCTGCTTATTATATTTTGGCCTTCATGTGTTACCTTTTTTTTTTTAAAAAAAGTACACAGTGTTTCAGTACAGAAATTATTTGCTGTATATACACAATGCGATGAAAGGAGATAACTGTATTTGTTTTCTAGTGATTCATGAAACTTTATATGTGAGGCCTCACAAAGTGCGACAGTGTTCACGTGGCTCGCTGATCACTCGTTAGTTAGTGTTCCATTACCAGCAATTTGCTGGTGTAGTGCGAGAAGTCAGTTTATTTGAACGTGAATATATTATCATTTTTCAGAATGAAATAATATATTAAATAAATTTGAGAACATTCTCTAATATGTGACTAGTGTAGCTAACAATCTCACATCTGTCATATGATGTGCACAATATTTTTGAATTGCAGTTGCTGGCCGAAGGAAGCCTACTATACTCGGTCACCAGATCTAGCTTCCCTTGACTTGTTTCTGTGTGTACCGCCATTGACACAAAACATGAATGACCTGAGATATCGCATACACTAGGTTATTGCAAAAACTGAATTGCAGATGATATTATCTGTTTGGCGAAAACTGGTGTCGTTAGATGTGCAAGATGTGTACGATTTGAACTTTCGTATTCATGGTAAGTGTTTGGGTTGCTACGAAGTTTCGAATTTTTGCTTTATACTGCCCTATACGTTTATTCTCCTTGTCATTCTTCTGGCGTTATATAGTATTGTATCAAAGTTTTATTCACCGACGATGTGGTGTAGGAACATTGTCATCCTGGTCAACGAGTTGCTTTCATATACATGCCATCTTAGACTCCATATGATGCCGCTGATTCAAGACAGTTGATTCCCTAACACTTGTATAAGTTATCTTTGGACGTTAATAGAATGATGTAACAGACCACATTACTAGAGTGACAATTGGTAGTCTAGAAAATCTTTTCCGATAAATCTTAATCCACTTCTCCATATTCTTTCTAATCCTCTGCAGTTCCGGAATATACTGTCCATGGCAATTAAAATATTGCCTATTCTGATACGTGTACTCATAAATGTAGCGAATTTGTAATCGATGTTAATTTCAATACGTTAGCCAACTTTGCTTTAATTAGTTTTACGCGAACTCTGATTAAGAAAATTATAAAACCCTGAAATCATATTAATCTGGCAAATAAGAGCTTTAGTACGCACACACACACACACACATCCTCTCCAATGTCATTAAGTCTCAAGTCACCGTCGATTTTACCATAATGAACTTGGGCATTTCTTTTAAAACTTATGCCTTGCAGTAGTTCAGGTGTCAGAGATGAACGTTAAATAAATTAAGTTAAAAGAAGACGTAGCTGCCTGAGAAAATTCATTGTGAATGCATTTTCGAAAGACATAAATTAACGAAGAAGATAAACGCCCGCTTCGTAATCACGTGCATCTAGATGGTGCAGACAGCTGATTAAATACATGACGAAGAAAAACAACCGCGATCGATGCGAACATCTTTCTACTTTAGGCTCATGTTTACTTATATAAAAATGTGTTTACACTTTCATATGTTCTTTGGTAGCATTTGAATTACAAGACGGCTTGTGTCAATCTATTTGTATTTTCTTTTTTTCATATATATTTTGTAATTTAAATGCCACTATTTCTCTGATGTAATGTAGCCTTGCATTTAACTAAAAGAAACGAAATGTAAAAAAAAAAAAAATAGTAAAGAAATACGAAAACAGTAAAGATGAACGAAAGACTAATAAGGCAGTAATTACTATCGTTGTGTGCATCCCTACAGGAATGGGAAGGCAATAAAGACCGAGAGAAAAAGAGCTAATAAACATGGATCAAACGGAAGTTTAAAGAGATGCTACATAATGAACCTTCTGTTGTGTTACCATTTGTCTGCCAGTTGTAACACTGATGAATGCAAATTGTACGTCCAGAAAGTGCTGATTCAGCTAGACCGATTCGCCAAAGCAAAGACAAAGCGAAAGAGGAAGAATGGGAAGAACAAATTACAAGAAAGGAAGTTGTCGAAATGTCCGATTTTTTTTTTTTTTAATCCTAAAGTAGTGTACATACTGCGTTCGCGGACATCTTTGTATGAAATTGGAAGTAAAAAAGAACATTGACCTTAACAATTAAAGTTTGATCTTTGAAGACAGAACTGCGTGGGTACATATTCTTTAATCTGTACATCCTTGTAACTAATGAACGAAAAAAAAATATTAATTGCTACTAATTACCCTATGAACTTTTGTTATGTAATGAACAGACGTAACGTTAATGACAACAAGACTGTTCTAGAAAGGCTTGATTGATTGGATTCAACGTAAATCAAAGTTGTTTTCTGAAAAGAAATAATTAACTAACCATAAATCTTACATTTAACTTCGCGAAGTGATTGGAACGAAAAAAAGTTACAGAACATTATGTGTGTATATGTGTGTGTGTGTGTGTGTGTGTGTGAGAGAGAGAGAGAGAGAGAGAGAGGAAGATCCATCGCGCCATACAGGTACTTTACGTAAGATGCAATTGATGGAATAAATGTGGAATTTGGACATGTTGTGGATTCGATTGTTGAGTCTTTGTTTAGATTAAAATAACCAATTCTTAAATATAAAGAGCCAATAGGCTTCATTTCGGCGATACAAACATTATTTAAATTAAGAGGATATCAAATCCCACATTGTTTTAAAACCGAATAAGAAACTCATTGATTGGAATCAGAGAGTTTCATTCCGAATATAGTAAACTATAAAAGTATCGGCGACTACTAGCGTGAGCTAATGCAAGTAGTCCTAGTACGTAGTACAAACTCGGGCAACTCGCAGCAAAGGTGGTAAAGTTCTGATCGCTATTCTTGGTATTTTCCATAATGTAAAACACATTTCCTAGGAAATGTATGCTGTTATTACATTATGGTGGGAGGTCACTATCCAGACCGGTTTCGGCCTTTAATGAAGCTTCATCAGTGAGTAGCTAGACCAAACTAATACCAAAGGGTAGTATAGCGAAAAGAACTTATATACTCTGCTATACGAGTTGTCGAAAAGGTGCACCCATTAAGTTACTTAAATATAAAGAGCCAATTGGCTTCATTTCGGGCCTATTGGCTCTTTATATGGAAAATACCAAGAATAGCGATCAGAACTTTACCACCTTTGCTGCGAGTTGCCCGAGTTTGTACTACGTACTAGGACTACTTGCATTAGCTCACGCTAGTGTTCGCGGATACTTTTATAGTTTACTATATTCGGAATGAAACTCTCTGATTCCAATCAATGAGTTTCTTATTCGGTTTTAAAACAATGTGGGATTTAATATCCCCTTAATTTAAATAACCAATTCTTTATTGACCCCGCAGACATTAATTTTGCTATTGCCCTTTATCGAAATCATGGTTTGCGTTTCCTTTGTAAGCCAATGTAGAACATTTTATGTGAATCCCACCTCAACATGCTGACTTTTTAAAATGAATTCTTATGGAATAATAATAAAACCGTAAATTATATTATTCTGGCAAAGAACTGCTTATATGTTACACGCATTTATGAGACTGAAATGCATAGTTGTGAAAGCTTTCTGTTGTACTTGTTTATCGCTGTCTTGTTGGATTTAAATTTCTGTAGAAGTAACTCGGCAATTTGTGGGTTCAAACCACAACTTTAAGGTCATCTTCGTAGCGTATTTGCGATAACGAGCGATATGTGACCTTCCACTGACAATACTTCCGTTTGAATCCGTTCTGCGAAGCGAATTAACTTCATAAGGACTTCTCAGTAGGAGGTGAGTTAGCAGGTTCGGTCTTATATGATGGTGGAGGAGTAATACCTTCCGTAAACTCTGAATTTTTTTATACCGTTAAATAGACCAGCTGGTCACACACCAGCAATGGACTCACAAGCAGTGGTGTGATTTAATATTGTGATTAAAAGGCCACAATAGAATTTTAAGTACAAAGATTTCAGGCATGAATCGATGGCCCACTGCGAATTGAACGAATTGCTAATGAGAAGAATCAAGAATAATCTGTGTTTTAACGCCAAATAATTCTTTTGAAATCCAACAACACTATTTGGGTTTATAATTGACCTATTCCTTTTGCATCAAGATGTTTCAAGCTTAGATGGTCGCATGTCCTTTAGATGTTACCTATTCATGCAACAACCGAGTTAACATTTTTAGGAATGTTAACTCGGTTGTGAATGGTAACCATGTTTTAGACAGCCGGGAGCCCACCTCCTATCATTCATAAAATACTTAAATGGTTTACTTCCGGAAAACAAGTTCAAATTATCCCAATACCTTTTGAGAATGCATCAGAAGGTATTTGCGTGTCGAATTGAAGTTATTAAGGCACACACAGGAGCTTACACCGGTTTCTAATTTTCTGGTCAGGCAATGTATATCATTCATCAGTTCCTTGTGAGGTGGAAACCATCTGGGGGTTGTCCATTACATTCGCTCCTTATGAAGCATTTGTTTAAAAAAATAAAATAAAATCTTTGAAATCAGCGGCTGCTAAAGTATGACCTAAGACACTTAGAACGTCATCGCTTCCCTTCGACAGTTGCTTGAAGGCACAAATCCTAACCGCCGCCGCCCCCCTTTTCTTCCCTTTGTCTCTAATAACATAGCTGGGGATGGTCTGCTTAGTTGCGTGGCATCAGGGACGAGAATGACATTGGTAATTAAGAGTAATTAATTAAAGGGGAATGATAATAACGGAGATACGAGGTCGTTCAGCCGTAAAATGGTAATTACGATGGCACAACTTCGTAATTCGATCAGTAAATTTGACCTTTGCTTGTGGCGGCATTGGCGACATCTCAGGACGGCAGGGCAGAGCACAACAGAGGTTTAGCTTTGTCCTGTTTTCTCCTCTACTTATTGTCATCCGTTCTCGGTGCATGTTTAATAATGGGGAATCAGCTACCCCCCCCTCTCCCCCCAGTTGCTTGTTTCGCCGTGACTCTTGTGCTTATTTAACAATGCACAGAACACATGGTTTATCTCTTCATGCACAATAGACTGCTTACTGGCACTGGAACTAATTGACCACTTTCTGTAGTTAGTTCAGAGAAGTGCGCTTGAGGAAGATTACAACGAACTGTTTCAGAAGAACAAAGTTAAATTTTTGTTGTCTTGCTTTCGCTTAAATTTCTCTAAATATTAAATATATTTTTTTTGCGTTTTATTAAATTCTGTTCGGGTACAAATGTGTAATTTTCTACTAAGTGTAAACGATCCCAACTAGAATTGTTTTATTAAAGGTCTTTTAAAAAATTCTAGAATTTTGAGGCGTGTAATTATAGTTTCCTTTTCATCTAGTTGAAGACGAAATTGCCTGTTATTCTTTATGAAGGATAATATTTCGAATTACATCGTTGGTCACTTAAAGCACCTCCATCTACAACAATAAAGGATTGTGTCAGAACATAATCGTATGGTGTTGCTTAGATTTCTATGGAAGGACTATATGTCTCTATGACGAACATCACCCTAATCAATGCTCAAGTTGGACTTCGGTGGTTTAAAGCTTGTCGTGATTAGATAGTAGATGGTTGAAGCCGTGGTAGAGTGATGATTCACAATATGCGCTTTTCAAATCATATAGATGTATTTTGTTATGACTGCCAGGAGAATGCTATTCAGTAGCGCATCGTCCCATTTTAAGTTGTCTTTTATTGCATTAATAATAGATACTTCTCCTAAAAGGGAATACGACTCTTCCTTTGTTGCTAGTACCTAGATAAATGAGCATCTGTCGTTTATATTGATTCCGGGCAGTTTTTTTTGTGCGCCTACAATGGAGTGGTTTTATGGAAACTTTCCAGTTGGACATAGTTCTTGCATTATAACATGGTATATTATGACGTTAGTACTCATTTGTATATAACGATATAATTCGAGGAAATAGGAATTTAGAAAACTATAGTGACCAGCACGGAGTTTTGATATTGTGCTGTCCACTTGATTCGATTAACATCCTCGGTCTTCAGAAGTATCTCCACTGCTCGTGTACGATGTGTCATCCATAAAAATGTATTCTTCCCCTACAGCACCACGGAACAATCGAACATGACGTTGAAGAACTTCTTTTAATGGCATTTAGTAAGGTAACGAAGTTGGCCATATCGTTCCTTTTGTAAAGCCTTAGAATCAGTTGAGGATGAGAACCAACTTCGTTACGTTACCGAATTCCATTTTTACTGAAAGGGAACCAAAATAACTACCGTTTATGAGCATTTAGAAGAAAAATCGAACCCCCAGACTGGCACCTGTAATTGCGACCATTGGGGGTCTATATAGAGCTGAGGTTTGTGAAATTCAAGTACCTCGATTAATTTTGCAGCACAGGTATTTGGTTGGTTTGTATTTCATAGCTTTAATAAAAGTGGGTTCAATTGATATATGTCTCGAGTCGTTACCTATTGCTTTTCAACATTATTTTTATCCCCCCCCCCGGCATACCACATCAGCGATTGGCTTGATTATAGTTTCCCCATCATTCCATTTTATTATTATGCTTTTCTCTGTATGTCTGTGGACATTTTTATGGAAAAACTGATTATTATTTTCTATCCCATCCTTCTGATGTATCCTGGATTTTAATATGATGTTTTCCATTAGGAAATTACTCGTATTTGCTACTATGTTTCTTAAGTGATAAAATTATACCACTTAAGATAATTATATACCACTTTTTTTATACCACTTAATTTTCTTAAGTGGTATAAAAATCCAAATCAATTATAGACCTGTGGAAAAAAAAGAATTTTTTTTTTCCACAGGTCTGTAATGAACGATAAAATTGTCGCGACTTTTATTTAACTGGATAACTTGCTGAATTCCTCGAAGAAATAATACCGTATTAGCGGAGAGTGATTTATAATTGGAAAGGTCATACCGGTTAGAAAAACGACAGAATAATTTTCTGCTAAATTGCGAAACTTTGGTTCCTTGTAGTATAAAGAATAATTCTCTGCCGACGTCTTACAAAATTTGTCTTCTAATTTTATTTCGCGTTCGATTATAGTAGCCTTTTAATAGACTTTCTGTGCCCTGTTAAAATTGAATTCCATCGTAACTGTCCCTTTTTTTTTATTTGTTACGCGTTAGTAAATTGCTCCACACATATATAGATTCTTCCATTTTGTTTCGTGTTATTTTAGCCAGAGCATGCCTACGACCTAGTAATGTAGTGTGATATAGAGGATTACCGGCAGCAAAGGGAGGCAGTCTATCGTGTTGATAGACTACATCAGATTTAATGGTAGGGGGGTTGTAATCCTCTCATAAGTAATGGACTGTCATCGGTGTTCTTGCACATTACTGGATTAAGGAATTATGAATGACTCTTACGTCCGCGAAAGTGTGCCCGCCTAAAATGAAACAAAATGTTACTAATAATTAATGAAATATAAAAATGGAATATTCAGTATTAGCCGACTAAAAAAAAATAATCAGAAAAAAAAAGATAATTAAACTGTAAGGTATACTTCGGCTAAAAATATTGCAGGATTAAAATAAACAAACAAAAATATAGCCTCAAAATTAATTGGCAGCAAAGTATCCAGTGACGTTGTGTGACCACCATCATAACTTGCCAACGTGTCTCCCACCGGTTTCCATGGTTACGAAATGTTAAGAAAATTTCACATTTTGTGTTTTTCTTTTTTTCAGTAGTTTTAGATGATTTAATCTCCTATAGTCTTCATCGGAAAACCCATGTTTTCGATTTTGTACTAAACTTTTAAGAATAAAATCCCAAGTGACAAAAATCAATTATTGGTTATTCGTTTTTTTTTTTAAATTATACTATCATTATAGAGACTACAAAGAATATATGTAGTGTATGTATTTATTACGAATAATTTGTTAAACTATGCAAATTGCAAGAAGTTCCAAAGATTGAATCGATGTAAACAGACCAGCTAAAGTGGAATGAAGTTTTTTTTGTTTTGTTTTTTTAAATTCAATTCTGATTTCCAAGTAGCGTAATGAATAAAAATGGATGATGAAGAAAATAACTCTGTTGTTATTTTCTTCATCATCCATAACACTAACTACTTTCTTGTACGCCTGTGGATGTTGTAATCACTTCGGACCATGTCACTAATACATCAGCGGAAAATTTTAAGATTCGAGAAGTTTCTCTATAATAGTTTCTGTAGATAATCAGTAAAATATCCTAGCCGATAACGTCACTTTCTTTATAGAAATAAGAAAATATATCCTGGGATCTAAAAAAAAAAAAAAAAAAAAAGACAACCCTGCTCTACATAGATATTGGCATTTTTTCACATGTACTCTCAAAGCTATTCTTTGAGTATGGGAGTTTTTTTTTTTTTTTTTTTTTTTTTTTACATCAGAGCACGGACATTGATATCCAAGAGGCTTCCAGATTATGTGCTCATGCGCGCTTTCTCAAGTGCAATGTTGTCTTTATCTACAAAGCAATAATTCTTCGGCTAGTATTTCTAATATTTCTTTGCTCTTTCTTTTTTCTGGCCTCACCAACAGATCGGAGATTTTCAGTTTCCTTTCGTCAACCCCGATGTGATTTAAGAAGGCTTTATTTTGTCCTCAGTCTTTTCAGGGAATGTTGTATGGGCTTTCTTTTATAGATCGAGATTGTCATTCTGCATTATATCCTTTTTTATTTTGCTTATTCCATTCTTATTCTTTTATTCGCATTAGTTCTGTGTCGATGCTTGCTTTTTTCTTCCGTTTCCTTAGTGGTTTTCTTAATCATTCTCTGTCTTATTTTTTCATCGCTACTTTGTGTTCCTCCTTCCTTAGTTTCCTGATAATACTGCATTAAGTGCTTTCTATTTTTATTATTGTTATTATTGTGCTTAACAAGTTAGCACCTCACAAGTACCTTGATAAGCTTCGTTTTCAGCCTCCCAGTGGACTGCCATACAGTTATCTCTTCAGATATGATTAACGTTACTTTGAATAACTACCCATTAAAAAATAACAATTCCTTACGATCAATATAATCGTGCCCAAGAATTAATGAACATAGGCTAACAGTATTTTAATCAAGCTATTTATGCCAAGCAATTATTTCTAGATGGCCTTATCAAAGCACGTGCCTGTAACTTTTCGTTCAAAACGACCTATCTTTTAGTTTTAGGTGACGTCAACTGCTAGTAGCATTTCTGATTTATAAGGTTCTTAACGAACTAATTAACCTATATTGAATCCTTAAAAGTCTACTCAGCTGTGTGTAAAATCACTTGATAGAAGAAGAAAACTTCGAACTAACGCAATTTGGGATAATAGTGTTTATAAAGAAATTTATAAACTTAAGACGTAATAAAAGAATGTTTCAATATTTATTTTTTACTTGTTATATTTCTTTTTTTAACTTTGGCCCATACTGAATTATTAAGTATTTTTTATATATTTTTAACGCTTTGTGTGTTTTTACTCCATTGTCATGTTTATTTTATTCGGTGCGATATTTGGACTGAATATATAAAGTTGACCTAAAACGAACGCACCACCACGCCAGATCAATATGCGCGTTCATTGTGCACATGTCATGTGTATGCATTGGCCATCCGGAAACTTGAAGGTTAAACACGTGCGTGAGTGACATCCAATTTGGCAAAGTATGAATAGATTTCTTTAGTTGGTTCCTTATTCACAGCTGCGAGATAGATAGATAGAGAGAGAGAGAGAAAGAGAGCTCCTTTCATATAGAGTTAGATGACGGGTTTCATGCTAAGCCTATCAGACGAACGGAGTCCAAAACCCCTCTCTTACCATTTGCATCTCTACCTAATCACTGATTCATTCCTCATCTCTGGTAAGCCGTGAATTCATTCGCAATAATCCGTTTTGATTAAGGTGTGCGACGTGTCTTCTAGCATTCCCCTGCAATGTGGAAATGTAAGCAAACAGTGCCGTTTCTAGGTATTTTCCCCGGAGACTGTCGGTCTGACCGGCGTTCTTGGTAGCTTAGTGGATGACGTCATTTCCAGTCTGCAAGTACAAAGCCTATTGCCGAAGGAAGTCGTGTTGATTTTACTACTCCCCGATGCTAAGACCTTTTTCCCTTTCGTTCAGCAAATTTCCGCTGAGCTCATGCCATGGGAATTCCTCGGCTCAGCCACATTACGGCCTGTTTCAGGAAACCCATCAGAAAAAAAGACGTTCGTAAATATTTACCGAAGAGAAAAAGAGCCGAAAGATAAGTTGGAGAGTAAAATGACAGGTCGTGTGATGAGAATAACTAAGCAAACATGATTCGTGGTTATATTTCATAAAGTTTACAAAGACACATAAAGAAAGAACTTTTTGATGTTGTTCTACTTAAGAAAGGGGGGGGGGGAGTACGAACAGTGGAAAAACTCTGGAATTTGCTTGCAATAAAAGTTATCGAAGATTGCATTCGTATTTTGGGTCTTCTTTTCGAAACTTAATCTTTATCATAAACCCAGGAGATGCTTGGGTTATATTAGATGATTGCATTGTAGACTGGAAAATCGTTTGGTTAAACTCAAGATTCTTTTGATTAGTTTAGGGAACGTCTTTTAAAGTTGCGATTCACGAAACAGTGGTAGAAAGTTGCTTTATCAGAAACATGGAGGAAATAAATAGGACGTTTGGAATAAGTTGTTTTATTCATATGCACCATCTTTGCATACATACCGAGCTATTAAATATTATACATCTCCAATTTTTGGTTGGCTAACACGAAGAAGGAAGGATATTATTATAAGTAGAACTGATAGAAGTTATTTTGCATGTTAAAAAAAAAAATTCAACCGTATGGTGGTGTCAATAATTGAGAATAATAAGTTACAATGTTTACCATGAAAGTAAAAATCTGTATCGGGAACCACATAAAAATAATACATCTGCAAAGACCTCTTATGCAGAACCATCCACTTTTGCCAGCTGTAATACGTAATCGCAGCCCTATTAAATAGCATTACTGACATCCAGCGTAGTTTTTATGTTTTGGGCCCATTCCAAATAAATATCCAAGTCTGTATTTCAGTACTTTAGCTACAATATATATTAGACTTCCATTAAAATATCCGCAAGCTAAAAGTAAAGAGGTACACAATTGATAGACTTGTTCATCAAAACCATTTAATTTACTTCTCTGAGATTCTTAAGTAATACCCTTTTTTAGCTCTTTCGTTCGCTTTGTATTTCCTCCACCCCAGAAGCCTTTGTTAACTTCGGATGCCGCACTGCTCCTTCTTTTCTTTCATCGTTCTTACGAACTGTGACCACTCTTATTGTAAATGTCTTTCCCATTCTTATTTATTTCGTTTTCGTTCTTTATTTATTTGAAAGCTCTCTATATGGGTCTTAATTCTGTGCTTCCAAGTTTCTCCGTTTTGCTTTTTCTTCAATGGTTTCTTCTTCTTCTTCTCCGTTCGCCAAGGCAATTCACTACAATAACTTCCGATGTGATGAATTTCACTTTCCTCTCGAGGGATCCTTCTTTTGTCATACAGCTTTCTCTGGTGTTATTAAAGTTTTTTTTTTTCTTTGTTAAAGCAATTGCAGCGTTGTCTCTTGCTGGTATTAAAAAAAAAAAAATTGGCATCTTTTCAGTTTACCACAGACTTCAAGGCATTTATTCATAGCGGATTACGTACAAGAACGACTTATTTTTAAAATGTTAAAAGGCCTGTACAGTTTTTAAATGTATCCGTATCTTATCTCATCAGTGTATATATATAAAGGAAATAGAGACATCTTTCGAAGTATCGTATAATATTTCCCCTATTTGTATGTTTCATTTTAATATATGCTTTGAATGAGATTTGGTTACTTCAGCATTTTTGAAATTTTGTGCGATTTTTTTTTTTTTTCGTGGTCTTTGTCTTTATGCATAAAGCGCCAAGGTTGATGATACCCAGAAGATATTCCTCATATGACAATAGAGAATGTTGGCGTACATAGAAACGTTAAGTCAAGAATAGCGAATAAAAGACATACATTCTAAATATAAAAATAATCTGTATATTTTAGGAAATGAACAGTTCGATTGAATACCCTTTAATTTCCTAATTATGCCCCTGGACTGATTACCGATTTGAGTATCTCAAATGCCTTTTGTCCTTAAATAATGCTAATCGTTATCGCATAAATAGATAAATAGTGTTATGCCCTTAGTTATCGAATGGGAACTTAGTGCTTTGATAACATTCCATGTCTGATAAATGTTGCAAACAATTAACCTGATAAGTAACCTTTTGATTTAAAAAGGTTAGTGTAGATTGCCAGTCGAGTCCATTGATGTAGCGTAGATCAAAGCTATAAGCCGAGGAATGTAATTCAATTAGTCACACAGAGAGTTGTGTGCCAACGATCCGCGAAAGATTAGTATTTGTTGAGCTAGAAGTATATGGAAGGTTACTCGTTAGTATTGTTACTTAAAATTCTTTATAACTTGTTTTGGAAGATCCCACAAACCTCGATCTTTCGACACATGAACTTCTATTCTGTGAAATGTTATCTACATTCAGCAATAACAAACTCCATCATTTTAGTCTTTGCGCCAGACCTGATAAAAATGCTTTGGAAATGATTTTTGATTAGCTTATTAGGATAGTAAAAAAAATCGTATTTATCCATTTCATTTTTGTATAATTGACACAATGTTTTATAAAAGCTCAAAAAATATTTTATCTGACATGTATTTTCAATCATTTCAATATCGTCCTAAATGTGCAACTCCGCAATTGTTTCTACTGCGTTACTAGCAGCGTTATTCCACTCTTACATCAGCTGCGTAGCAAAGCAAAATAGCAAACGAAAGGGTACAGAGGGAGAAGGATCTCAAGATGCATACAAAAGATACCAAAATTTGGAGATCACGTGATAGAAAGTTATAAATGCCGCTTTTTTTGCATATATATATATATATATATATATATATACACTATGGGGCTCCTTCCCCTGACGCCCCCCCCCCCCCCCCCGAGTTCCGGACTGGTAGGCCGGTTCTCGTTCAATTCTGATGACTCGAGACTCAGGGTAGCCCCTGAGTTTCAAAACGTTTCAAAAAACTTGACAAAAAACATAACTAATATTAGAATACGCTGGTAAAATTACCTTTAAAATAAGCAACTGAAATTCCAAATCTAGGTGGAATGGAACCGAGCTTTGATTTGCATCAACTACCTATTTGTGTATTACTGTGAATTAATAGAATTATTCCTTACGTAAAGCTTCCTATGAAATGATTCACGTAATCAATTAATAAGAAACAATCAAGTAATATGAGAAAGAAGAATGAATAAAAAATGATTAGATGAAAAGGAAGTAACGTCTGTCATTTTAATTACGAAATCAAAATTAAGTCGACATTACTCTTTCATTTTTGTACCTCATTTCTTCGTAATATTTTCTTATAGGAAGAAAATATCTTCTTTAAAAGTTAGATGAATCTATTTTTTGCGTTGTTTGGGTGTAGTTCCTGTATTGCTAGTCGCGATTTTTTTTTTTTTTAGTTTATCCAATTGCCAAAGTTGGGAAATTATCTAAGGTGTTTTTATATTCAATGTAGTTTTAATAAATTATACTTTTAATAATAATATAATTTTAATGCGTTTTTTACATACGGTATATGAAATTTATATAATTTCTGATATAACTTCTCTTAGCCTTTGTCTATACTTTTGTTGTTTTTGTTAATTAGTCTTAATGCATTTTATGAGGTTGTTCGTTTTTCTTATTCAGTAGTGTTTATTCATAATTCCGATTTGATGCTTTAATGCACCATGCCAGTTAGTCTCTTCAAGCAGCAATTTTTTTCCCATTGAGGTTTTAGTTCCATTTCAAACAGGTTTTAATATTTTTTGTTGCCTAGTGCTTTCTTAAGTTGCTACTCTACTCGGCTAATATATATTTTTTTATTTTGTATTCTTTTTTATGTGCATCTTACTCATGAAAAGCTTTTTTATAGTGAATTAGCTTTAATACAATAAATGAGAAAACAAAATATACAAACGATAATTTCAGGCTTTCTTTATGTTTATTTTTTATTTATGTTGGTGTTCTTGAAAATTTTGAAAATATTAAAGTGTAATAAAAGATATTCATTTACTCTTTTTAAATGTTTGGAAATAATAACCAATGCAATGATTTTAATAATCTATTTTCATCTTCGAATGAAGTAATAAGTATTTAATAAATGTTCTTCATTTCACTCATTTTAAATGCTATTTTATAATGCTAGCTTCCATTGAAAGTATCATCCATATAATCTCTCACACGTTGCTGACATTTAATATAATCCCAGTGTGTCTGATTTTGTTAAAAGCCTTAATATGTTTCCATATAATCCACCCACATTCTATTAAGCCTCGCTTTAAGAATGGTTCTTAAAGATAATTGACGATATTCTTTGTGACCACGGGGTATTTGACATCGTATTATTTTCCATTATTTCCTTTCTACATGGTTTCCCCCTTCAAACATCTGGTTTGAAACATTTCATTTCCTAATTGTACGGTAAGATTCGTGAGGACCAGACATAACTAGCTAACGTCTGAAGGCAATGAGTGATGAACCCGATGCAGACCTTGTTATTCATTGATTACACAGAGGAACGAAGATAAATCACTCTGTCTATCTCACTCTGTGAGAAATGAAGCTGTATGATTTCCTTATTAATGGTTAGGACTAGTTTATTGACATCTATAGTCCCAGACCTTTCTGAAACATGGCAATCTTATTTCCAAGCAGTTTTCCAGCGTGCTGTTGTATTATCATAACTATTGAAAAATTGTCTACGTTAAACTATAAATCACATTAGTTTATGAAAGTAATATAAGACTAAAATATTTCTTATCCGTCGAAACTACTGTCGACAGCCTTGTCAGTAAATATTAAGAAATACTTGAATAGTAAACTGCTTCAATAGGGGGAAATGATAAGTGGGATGTTGTGAAGCATTCTAAAGAGCTTTTAAGAGCCAACAAGGTCTCGAAGACGATCATCGAAAAGTTTTAAATATTCCCATCTTCTGTTTGCTTTGATCTCCCTATTTATTTAAATCATTGAAGTAAAAAAAAATAAGTCATTTGAAGTAAAAACTGTCCAATTAAAATTGACTTTCGGCATTTTCCTTTGATAGGTTTCTTTAGAAGAATACCAAGGAATATCCCATTCAATTTTTAGAATATGTACTTTGAGATTCAACTGTTGGTTAATAATTTCATTTCCACATCATTTTGTTTCCAATGTTTTATTTATTTTTATTGGTTAATGATGTCAGAAAAATGCCTGTTTGTAGAACTCTATATTGGTGCTTGAAAAAAGGTTAAATGCCATTTGCGCTGAAGTGATTCTGTAGAGAAACTACTCCAGACGGAACTTTTTTTAGGTGACGAACGAATTTACACACTCGGAGGAATTTTTTAAATCATAAAGTACAGTAGTTGCTATTCTCTTGGTACTCAAACTATTTCAAGATCTAACAATAAGCTACTAGTTTGTCCGCACGGTTAGCCTAGTGGCTGGGCGCTTCGCAACCATTATGCCTGGGGAAGGAGTGTCCTAGGTTCGATTCCCGTCAGTGACGTGAGGAGCTGAAGGATCTTCCTCAGCCATAGCCAAGTTAGCTGGTCTTGGGCGTGGACAGCAGGGTTTTTTCTCCCAATTTATCCTGGGGTTTTTCATCCCGCAAAGCAGGCAAGCCGGCCTTGAGAACTCAACACTACAGTAAACCAGGGCGTAGGGCTGACCACTGTGAACGGCTTGAGCTCCGATGATTAATAAAAACCCTCAACACCGTAAGGTAAAAGAGGATAAAAGGAAGATGAGATGAGCTACTAGTTTATAATGTTAAAAATTCAGAGTATTTCGAATAAATAATTATATTTATCTCGGGGGTCTCGAAAGTGACTTCTTCCGCATGTCACTTTCGAGACCCCCCCATTTCTACAGTAGCTAAATTTAAAAATGATCTTTGATTAAGGGAGAAGTGGGGAGGGGTGGACATTAAAGAAAAGTTAATATTTGAGACGTAAATATTAACATATTTATTACATTATATAAATATAAATGCTGTATCCGTAATAATTAATGATAGAAAAAAGAACGAACGTTTATATTTTCGTCATTTTGAAAGGAAAAATACATTAGATTTGATTAAATGTTATTAGGAGTATTATTTAAAAGTTTTTCTTAAATTTCTTTACATATTCCGGCATACGTCAATGACTTTGTGGGTTAATCTAAGCTTCTAACATACTCTTCGGTATAGCGCATTGATTTTTCCATTTAAAACGATATATTGCTCTAGTATAGCAGATCAATATTAGAAGAATCAAATCAGGTTTCATTTTCATTTCCATAATGCCAGCTTAGATGGAAGTCGATATAAGAGAACCGATCGCAGTAATGAAAACCTATTCATCCATATCCAGTCACTGAAATTTTTGTTCTTAACCGTACGAATAGTGACTTTTTTCACTACCCCCAAATAATCATTTGTCACTGTCGTCTTTTCCTAACTTGCTATTCATTCCATTGTATAACTCTCACTCACGGCTGTCTTCAAGAGACACACATTTCTATATTTCCACGTATCGGGTCGTTTCAGAGTCTCAAATGTCTTCTATTTCCAATTTTCGATATGTGGACAATGGCTGAAAGGCTGGAGGTATAAATGGCATTGGGAAACGCAAGCGAACGCGACTTTACGGTCCACCATTTTTATTTATCCCATTATAAAGAGTTTGAAGCTTTCCCATCACTTTTAGATCGCGTGGTAATATTGATAAAGTCTTTGTACACTTCGTCTGTGATAAAAATTCCCTGGTCCTTTACCCCCCCCACCCCCCCGTCGATAATGAGCAAGTGATACAAGACGTGTTCTCTGATATCAATCTAAGATGCTTTCCGTGGATTTCTATTGATATGTCTCCCTTTTTCTTTTCGTCTGATACTTTGCTAAAATTCGCTGTTAGGTAGCAAATAAAGATTAGATTGCTGATATTATGTCGTATAGAAGGTTGTGAAACGACCAGTTTGGTATCTGAGGTTTATTACGTTCCGATTCAGCAAAAAGATTTTAAGCATTAAAATATTTTCGTCAAAAGTACTTCGAGTGTATATTCATTTTAGGCTTATATTCCTCACAGAAGTTTATATAATATAATGAACATAATTCAAAACGAAATGAAGAATTCTAACAAGAAACAATTTGTCGTAAAACGCCCTAGTTGAATTCTAGATAGTATTTTGAGTTAACGTCAAATCATCACGAATGAATTTTTTTTGAATCTTTTGCTAAAAAGAAAGTCGTGCAGTAATATTTCATCAATTGCAGATCTTTTCGTGATATGTTTTTATGGTTCAGCAAAAACAAATTGCATTAAACTAAAAGCATACCAAATTATAAAAGAGATGACATTTCAGCAACGGTTATTCTAGAACTACAATTTGATATTGTTATTCGTTTTTTTTTGTTTTTTTTTTTCTCCTGAAGATTTGACGATGTAATAAGAAGAATTTCATGATCGCTTTGGTGACTAGATTGCCGCTTGGAGAAATAATCTATATTTCTTCCAACTCTGTGAAGTTAGAATTCGTATATTGGATGCATAATTTCATGAGTTTCGCGCTAGAATATTTATTGGCTTTTAGTTCGCTTGCTTCGGTTATAGCAAGTGTCTCCTTAAGGGACTTAATATAGAAGCATTTCCGTTTATATATTTAATGGCGTTTTTTTTTTTTTTTTTTGAAACTTGTGAAATTTTAATGTTGTACGTTCGTCATTCTTATAGAAGAGCTGCTGATGTGTGCAATATTAAAATTTCTAGAACGAAAATTTGATTTGTGAATCGTGATCGGCGTATGAATTAACCAATTCTTTTTAGGCTATAAGAGTTTCATCAAATACCGTATTCAAGTAGCTTCATTACCAGTTAGTAGCATAATTGATTAAATAATAATGAAGAAACAATTTCTTTTTTTTTTTTTTTGGAATAATATTACACTGGGTTTTTTTTACGCCCAATGAATTTGATGATAAATTATGTGAAGTTAGAATTCGTACATTGGATGCATAATTTCATGAGTTTCGCGCTACAATATTTATTGGCTTTTAGGTCGCTTGCTTCGGTTATAGCAATATATTGTATAATAATATTATATAATAATTTTGTATGCTAGTACATAGAACAAACCTATAAAATATAAAAAATTAAAAACACGTGTAACATCATACGCATGGAGCGTGTGTTTTATTAGTTATTGTTGTGTGTGCACGCTCTGTAGTTTGCAGCGAAATTAAATTCTGGCAAGCTTAGCGATCTTATTAGGGTTTTCCATATGTCAGGTGGACCATTCCTTGATTTCTGTTTAGGCTGCTTTCAGAACGAAGAACCACTGTGGCTTCTTTGAAATGGCGACGCCGGAAATCTTCTTCTAGATAAGGCATGGAACTTTTGTCCCATTCAATGGTGTGGCTTGTGTTGAAGAAGTGGAGGGCTAATCCGGAGCTATCTATTCTGTTGTTTTTAACACCCCCTACATGTTCCTTTTTTCTTATTTCAAGACTTCTTGATGTCTGACCTATGTAGTTTAAACCACAAGAGCAAGGGGTGTTGTATACTCCAGCGTATTTGAAGAAGGCATTGTTGTCTTTTGGTGACCTTAATATGTTTCGGATCGTCTTGATCGGTTTGAAATTGCTCTAATTTCAAAAAATTCGAAGAGTGTTGCAATCTTTTTTTAACACTGTTCCTGCATAAGGGATGGCAATTGAGGATTTATAGACTTGGCAGATTGTTGTTGTGTGGGGTTGCTATGAAGTATCTTTTTTAGGATCTGTGATATATGAGTTAATTCGTCCTGGAGGTCTTTTTCTTCTGATATGATGCTAGTGACTATTTTTGAGCATGCGTATGATGCTACGTTTTTGAGAAATATGGTGAGTAGACGAGAAGTGAAGATAACGTCCAGTATCGGTTGGTTTACGGTAGACTTTAAGGTTGATATACCCATCTGCTGGTTTTTTGATTAGGGTATCTAAAAATGGTAGTTGTCTACCCTTCTCAAGTTCCAAGGTGAATTTAATTTTCTGATGGAAGGAATTTATCTTTGTTAGAAAGTCAAAAAGCGCTGTATCAGTGTTTCTCCAAATTATAAACACGTCATCAACATACCTCCATCATACTAATGGCTTAAGGTCTAATTGGGAAAGAATGTCATTTTCTAGTTTCTCCATGAATAGATCTGCGCACGGAAGAGATAGGGACTACCCATAGCCAAGCCAGTTAGTTATTCATATATAGTGTCGTTACATTTAAAGATTTGAGGCAATGACTGAAGAGGTTAGCAGTATCTTGAGGATATAGATTGTGTAAAATGTTGATAACTTCTTCTACCGGGATGTTGGTGAATAAAGATACCACGTCCAGGCTGGCAAGAATATCTGTTTCAAAAATAGAGATGTTTTTCAATTAAAAAAAATAAAAATCAGTGTAATATTATTCTAAAATTAAGTTAGTGGCCAAAAAAATTATACTCTCAAGAAACAATTTCTTGTACAAGACCAGTGCTTAAAACTTTTTTAACTACCATCAGAAATAATAACGGCTTATTTGTTGGTTAATACGTTTAACAGGAAAAATTAAATATGCTGATACCGTTTCTAAAACTCCATTTTTTATTTAGTGAATGATTTACGTATAAAATCATAAGAAAGAAATTAAACTGTTATATAAAACAGAAAAGGCATCATGACTTTATATTAAAACACAAAAATTCCACTAAAAACGTAACACACCTTCTAGTATCCCATATCAAACAATTGTTCAAATCAAATACTGTAATTGTTTGTTTGTTTCTTTGACACCTTCTAGTATTCCATATCAGTTATAATTGTTTGATATGGGATTATAATAATTATAATTGTTTGTTTGATATGGGATACTAGATTTGTATCAAACAAACAATTATAAGTACATAACTACAATGTATATAAAAATTTAATATACAAAAAATTTTAATTGCTTAACTCTAAGTTAGTTCATACATATAAAGAAGATTAATATATGATTGCTTAATGTCAGTAGTTCATATATAGAACTTTAATATATAAAAATTTAATAAAATTTCACTTGAGACATAACACACCTTTTAATAGGTCGTAAGACATATTAAAAGGTGTGTTATGTTGTGTTAAGGTGTGTTATGTCTCAATTATATAAAAATTTAATAAAAGATCACTTGAAAACATCATACATCTTTTAAAAGTCAATTATAATTACTTAATTACATCAATTCGTATATAGAAATTTAATATCAGACAGTTATAATTGCTTAATGATATTACTGCGCATATAGAAGTAAAAACACTGCATCGTGTGTAGAATCTGGTCCCGTCTTTTAAATAGGCTTGTACTATATTTACTATAAATTTTGCTATCTTCTAGAGAATGAAAGCGTGCCATTTCTCATACAATTATTCCCCTCCATTCCTTCAGCACGGCAGTTTAATAAGCGACTTGTAACCATAGCTCTTCGTCAGCCTTGCAAGGAACACGATGTAGCTGTTGATAAGATACGATGAAAGTGTATTCCTTAATAAAATTTACTTTATGCCCGTAATGCGCCTACTCTTACGTAACAAGATGCCCTTTATGGAACAGGAACACTAGTGTGAAAGATCTCTATCTGCATCCATTGCACACCGTAGAGAAATCCGATAATTCCCGGGAGGGAGCAGATGGGGGATGGAAGAAGAAAAGCGCCACTGTCAGCAGCTCTCCTTCAGCCTGGCGAAATGTTTTAATTATCGTGGCATGACGACCAGGGTTCAGCTTCCTGAGGCCACTTAATGCGTAGACAGGGAGGAAGAGGGAAAGAAGTTGGGGATGTTGTGAAGAGGCTACAGGAATGATAAATCGTGTCCCTAATCCTTGCTTGCGTTGCTCTCCGGATGATTTGTACTCGCACTGTTTGGGCCTGTCAGTCGCATGCAGTCCGAGCGTGTGTGTGCAACGCGAGCCATTGTCTGTCCCCACATGTGCTGCAGAGTGGAATCCCGTGTCACGCCTTCGGATTCCATGTCGACCAACTGCTATCTGCTGCATTACCCCCACCTCCGGTCTATATTAGAAACGGATTACTAGCCGTCACTCGGCCCCTGTACTGAATGGAGATGAGTGTTTTCCTCTCGCCACGCCCGCCAGTGATGTAAGGAGTATTGTAATGTACAGCTCCCCGGAGATGGGCTTCTCCGCACTGGTGTGCGTGCGTGTGTGTCAATAAGTTGTTGTGGAAAATGGAACGTTTTCCCCTAGAAAAACTGTTGATTGCATTTGGTCGTTGTGCCTGTCGTCTTGGCGGTGGATGAGGTTAAAGAACGCAAGAGATGTGACAGAATAGAAAAGATGCAACCAGCTCACAAAATACACATTTAGCATCGGTAAATGGTGCTTTTCAGTAGTCTTGTTTTTACATGAACACACTTTTTCTCCCCTTTGAGGTTTCTCCCGTTATTGTGAAGGATATAAGGAACACCTTCCCCCCCTCCCCTTTCGGGTTTAGACCTAAACTGTTATTGTGAGCGATATAAGGAATTGCAATACACTTTAAAGCTTTATTTTTGCCCCTTTAATTAATGCTAATGCATTATCAATGATAAATTTTGTATGCGTTTATTGTCTTTTCCTCCAGGATTTACAAATCAATCACACGAATAATGAACACTCTTCATGACTACCACATTTTTGTTTCTTATTTTAAAGCATTACGAGTTTAATATTTTTGGATTAGTGAAAAACGTAACCTTGACTGCACATACAGACTCCAGAATGCAAGGCCATAATCGCCATTTTTGGAACACTTTTTTTTTTTAAAACCGAAATGAAAAAGGATCTAAAACCCGTAGTTTAACGTATAATACTAGAAAATCTATTTTACTGTTGTTGGTATGCTTCAGTCTCCCTTATCACTGTGTGCAAACTCAGCTGAATTCTCTAGGGATGAAAATAATGGAATGCGAATGTCGTCTGCATGAAAATACACGGTCTATGCGTTTACGCGCGCCCACGATAGTCGCAAGAAAACACATCGTTATTGCATGTCCGTAAATGGCGTGTGTTTAGTAGTATCTGTTTGTGCGACTAAATTCACGCATGTGGGCCCGGACTGCGAAATAGCTGATAAAGGCTATTGACATCATAACTTTTTTTTAAATTAAATTAAATTTTTATTTTATATTTGTAATGAAGCCATGAAATGTGAAAACCGTTGTATGTACTGAAAAGATATCCTCCGAGCCATGCTATATTCTCCGTTTACCCTTAACTTCAAGCGATATTTTGTCCTTTTTTGAATATCTTAGCATTTCTTTCCCGATCAGATAGCATCATTCCAGTATTATTTCGATGCATATAGTTTATTCTCCGTATGAATGTTTCAACTCTAGCATTTAACGTGAATCGGAGTTCTGTTCACACTAGTTAGTGAAGTATTGCCTTCCCCAAACAGAACCGCTAGCATACACATGTCTTCTCCACCTTTGCTAACAGTTTCCTAAATGTGCATCTTATACAAGAAAGTAGGGTGGAGGACCGCTAGAATTAATAGATAAATGGGTGGGCCATTGCTTCCTGAGCCAGTTTAAGACGAGGTAATCACGTAAGAGTTGTTTTACCTGAGCCACAGAGTGCGGTGCGCCACAAGCTAAAAGCAAGCAAACTTCCTTTAAAAAAAAAAATAATAATAAATAAATAAAAAAAAACCTGGAGATTTTTTTGCTTGATTCGTGGAATTATCCTAATGTTGTACTATGAAAACTGGATTATTATTATTTTTTATTATTATTATTATTCCATTTTTTCTTTCTTCCTAAGAGGAATTCCAATTAGAGTAACACAAAAAATGTTTACACAGAAATTGGTGAATATTTTCGTTACATATTTTTAATTTCTTTAAATTAAGAAAAAAGTACATTAATACTTTTTCTGCAAAATAACGTTACTACATTATTTTTGAGAAGTTATTTTGGAGTTAACCACAAATTGTTTAGCGGCTAGGCAGAGAGAGATGGGTATTTTGTAGGCTGTATGGATATTTTTGACTTCCTCATCACAATCATAAACCTCAGTAAAGAAAACCCAAAGAATATGAATCTAAAAAAAAAAAAAAAGAGATAACGCCTTGCGGGGAAAAATAAAAGCTGTCGTCTTCTGTATTTTAGTCACTGCAAATCATTTCCTTTTAGTGATTGGCGTATGTATTTCGAGATCACGAGATTTACGTACTTCAACGTGATACCAGAATACTTGGGGAAAAAAAAAAGTATGTAAACACCGTATGTCGACCCGCTCTTTGGCGTTCATCCGCCCGCGTTCATACATCCCAACACTCGCATTCTTTCTCTATTCTTATATTATGGGACTGAATGTCATTTTCGAGGGTGTTTTAATACATAACTTTGCTAGAGGGGTACCATTATTTGACTTGCAAAACAGTCGCTTTCTTTCGAAATGTTACCAACTCCACTATCCGGTTACCTACAGATCCATCTACCCTGAAGGGGAACTCATCCCGATGAAAATAACAAGGACCCCGCTTTTATCTAAGACGGTTACCCTCCTGAGTATTTCCTCTTTTCGTAATTCTTGCGCTGCTCGTATTTCGTATCTTCTTTTTAACCATCGTTACCCGTTCTGATTGCGTCTTGGAGATTTTTTGCCCTCTTCACATATGGAACAGTTCGTTACTCTCCGGCGTTTCCAATACTATAGCATTCTACAGTCGGATAGTAAATGGTCCGTAAAAGCTTTCTCGTATGCTTCCAGATGATTTTTTTTTTTTTAAAGTTTAACCTGAAACGTGAATTAAAAAGTTTTTTTTTTTTTTTTGGAAATGATTTCAAAGAGTTTCTACGACTTTTTGTTGCAAGGAAATTAAAGTTAAATCCTATTTCTAAGTTTTTAATCCGCACAGGTAAGTGCTAAACAAATATGTGTGTATATACCTAAAGAATTAATTTGAAGTCTCTCTGTACGATTAAAAAAATTCTTATTGACTTAAATTTGATTGCGAAAATCATAAACGATACAATGAAATCTGACCTTGAATTTGTCTAAAACACTTAATACATTCAAAACGCCGCGAACTGAGTTATCGAATAGAAAAAAAAATCTCGGTACTTTATGATCAAACTCATAAATATATAATTTCATCAACACATGTAGGAAATTGCTTATTCAGTAGGCATTATATTTAGTGCTTTTCGTCTGCTAAAGCTAAATTATGACAGTATCCATTGTTGCCATCGAGTCATTAAAAAAAAAAAAAAAAAAAAAAAAAAAAAGACCATGCGCAGTGCACTTTTTATATTGATCTATAAAGTAAGTTTAAAAACTAGTTTTGTTTAAGACGTTATCGACCTATTTGCATTATAATATACAAAAAAAGATTAAGTTTTTTTTTCCTTGTAATTTTAGCATCAGTATCCTGGGTCCTTTATCTACAGCTTCCATAGTTGTCTTGGTAATTCGGTTTCTTACGGGGAGAGTTTTATTACCGCTGTCTGAGGACGGAACGCCTACATCAAATTAGCAGTAATCGTTTGACATAAAGACTACCTTACTTTTACTTACCACTATATCGGTAATCGTCGAGCAAGCCAATTTCCCCATCATGAGGCATTTTTCGTTGCTTATTACAGCTTATTGGGCGCATCAGGAAAGAAAGTAAAGTAATCGGGACTCGAAACTCTCACTTAAACAGAAGCAGGTCGTTTTCGTGCCATTAATCGGTAATTCTGCCACTCATTTTTTCCCCTTCTCTCACCAAGGCTTGTTTTTAGGAAATGTTAGCTGTAATTAATCATTAGCGAAATATTTCATCCTTGTAAATAGCTTCATATGTTTATCATTGCGATAAACATGTAAGATTATTGAGAGAAAATCCATTTAAATGAATACAAATGTTGCCTATATTATTTTAGGCAACCCAAAATATTTGCCTAAATTATTTTTAGAAAACTCCAAATAGTTGCCTATATTATTTTTAGAAAACTCCAAATAGTTGCCTATATTATTTTAGACAACCTAAAATATTTGCCTAAATTATTTTTAGGCAACTCCAAATAGTTGCCTATATTATTTTAGACAACCTAAAATATTTGCCTAAATTATTTTTAGGCAACTCCAAATAGTTGCCTATATTATTTTAGGCAACCTAAAATATTTGCCTAAAATATTTTTTCACCTCACTACACATTGTGGTGCAAGTTGTTTATACTACTTAAAAAGCGAAAGCTCGAAGTAATTAAAAAAAAAAACAACCATCAGAGGTGTTCCTAATAAAATTTCCCCTTAGTTCATAATACATAGTTTGGAATTACTTTTTCCTTTCAACTGGGATTACAGTAAAGGTCCAAGATTTTGGTTAAAACTGTATTAGGCCTGCGGTGGGATTTTAAAGCAATGAGGATCAGTCAAGTTTTGTTATTCACTGGATGCCTGCTCTGTGTGTAATTACCCGAAGTTGTTGATCACCTCTTTGTACGTAGAGCCACGAGACCTAGTCACTACTATTTAAAGCTCCTCGGTCTGTAGCTTCCACGATGTGCGCATGTTCTGTTAGCGAGAGAGAGACGAACTTCTTTAAAAATTTCCCCGATCCTTGTTAGCGAGTAATTATTTGTACGAGTTGGCTCCTCCCTCGAGTGTAATTGCCACGTGTTGTGGCGCGTGCTGTCACACTAAAACAATCCATTACAATTTAGATAATAGCCGCCACAGCTAACAAGCCTTCGATGTCGTAAACTGAGAAAAGTCTCCCCTGCTGTTCTTGGATTCGCTAGCATTCTCTCCCTCTGTCAGACTCGAGAAGCTGAATGTTTCATTTAGCAACACCAGCTCCTCTAGTTCTTCAAGAAGTGTTACAGCGATGTTAGTATCTGGGCTAGATTTTAGAATTATAAAAAAAAACTTGGTGAGTTATGCTATTAGGTTGTTTACATGAATACAGTAAGTATCCTTTGAGCGATAATTAACTGTTTTTTTTAATAGTAGTCTCTCCAAAATCATAAAAGATAAATATAGCTAATAGTTGCGGAGATGAAGGGGAGAAATATAATAAGAATAGCTTGATGAAATGGCAAGCGATGGAGAGAGTATCCTCCGATTTTTTGTATAAGACCAGAATCCGAAACTAGCTGACCTTGGAAGATTCATTTTAGTTTAAACTAATAATTCTAATAGTCTGAACTAAAAATCTCAATTTCCTGTTGAAATGCACTCACTAGGCTTTCCAATATAATCTATAGTTACTTAGTTTGTTTTATTTTTTTTAAACAAAGAAAATCTTTACTTTTATTTGCTCAAAATGTACAAAATTTGCAGACTACAACGCATATAAAAACATACAGACAAATGTTTATTTTTTCACTTTGGGATTTTTTTTTTTTTTAATGGAATAGATTACAGGCTGCCTTATTTGCGATCTCTCTAACATCTGCACTCGATATGTAAAGAGAAATTATTGGAAATGGTCAAATGAATTATTAGTATAGATGCTCTTATTGGCATGCATATTGTCATTTTTGGAAGAATCACAGTTTTTATTTCAAATAATTTTTGATGAATCGCAAAAAAATATGCTTTTAACGCTAAGATGAATTAGCCTTTATTTTCTTTTTTAAATTAATAATAGATAGTATTTAATTGGTTGAATGTTTTCATTATTTGAACACGTACTCAGAAATCTGTTATTTGCTTACGCGCGAGATACGGAGAGAAATTCGACATCCTTTACAAACTTTACAACTGCTTGCATCCTATTTCTTTTAACATATAGTATATGCTAAACACTAAACAGTACTAAGTGATACAAGGTTTCATGTTGTTGAGTTCTATGGGAAAATCATGTTGAAGTGTCACAGCTCTGTATTTTTTTATAAATAAAAAAGCAATCTCATGTTCTACATATTTCGCTACTAGAAAAAGGAAAGAAATGTAAATCCTAGATATTGTACTTTGTTCTAGTGTGGTTTCCAAGGTAACGGTGTGAGTACTTCGTAGGATTCGGATAACTGTTTCACCATCATACTACTCCGCGCAAAGATGGAATGAATAAATATATAAACAAAGTAGGAACTGCAAAGCGATTTTTTTTTTTTTTTTTTTTTTTTTTTTTTTGCATTTATGTCATTAAGTTCGATATCTGACATGCAGGTCTAGACATAGGAATAACAAAACACACTTGTGCGTGTGTGGTGAATTCATAAATTGATGCTATTCTACTTCGGCAACAAGAGGCTTACACAGTAAGTGTCCATAATATATGTATACATGGAACAGGGGTGGGGGAAAGAGGGGAGAGAGGGATGCGAAGAAAATGGTTAATGTTTGAATGCTTTTTGAATTTTAATGCGGCATAATGTAGATGAATTGATCATTTCATGTATACGACATAGTGGATGTGGTTCTTATGGCTGAACTACTAGCTCCCGAATCGACAGTGTTTTTCTTTTAACTTTCATCATTTTATCTGAACACGTTGGCGGGAATTTATGATGATTATTTTTGTTTCATTGATGCTTTTTCGGTGTGGAAATTTGCCTGTTTTTTTGTCGAACTGTGAGCAGTGTTGTTCTTTCTGGAGTTTGATGTTATAGAAAAATTGTGGTTAGTATTTTATTAAACGAATATGGGCTTCGGAGTAAATTACTACAGAAGTTCAACGAACTCGTGACTTATATGCTCAAGCCTTCAATAAATTAATCAAAAACACGTCTAAGATTCATAATACTAAGAATATTGAAAGACATGATACTGCAACTAAGAGTAATGTTTGCGATATTTGTAGTATCTGTTCTGGCTAACGAAATTTCCATTGAATTGGACAGATCTTTGTGTTTGCCTCGGAAAAAACAAAAAATCATTTCTCGTAAACTTCTGTGGCACACATTCATGTGAAAATGTTCCGGGAAAAAATATATAAAAAATTTATAGTATATAGAAAATTTTCAAAAAGAGAAACACTTTGGAAATTTATCTCTAACTCATTGATGCAGACACCGAGCAGGGGCGAATGCTGGTCTTGAAATTCAAGCTTGCTGTTGTTAACGTTCAGGGAGTGAGAGGTGTCATTGAAGTCTGATTAGCGGAATAATGAATTATTGATCATTTAAAACTATATATTTAGAAATTTATGTACATTTAATCATACAAATACAACATTTATTTTACAAATGATATTCTATCTTTTTCAATTTAGCTACTTGAATACAAATTCTACCCTACAATAGAATTCTTTATGAACTGGTCAATAACATCGTCATAAAAAGTTGGTTGTAACTTAATTTTCCCAAGCAACACGCACACTTGTAAAGGCTGGCAGAAGCTCACTGGCCTGTGTTTAAGCAACAGAGTGAGACGACGTGAAATGGCTATGCGCGCGCATGAAATCACAATGATGCTGCTGCGACGACCTGGAAGCTCCTACACCCGAGCAAGCCAAGGTAGCTTTGACTAGACGAGCAAGCATGGGCCTTCGATACACAACGCAAAGCTCAATTATTGCCGCGCAAGCTTAAGACGTCTTCTGCCTAAAAAATAAAAGCCAAAATGGAATGCTTATAAATGCATGCATTTATTAACAAATAAATGGTACTTCTTTCTCAATTAATGAGCTTGTGCAGCAAGCATGGAGAAATCGCCCCTGACTCCGAGTGATATTTGAACATGCAAATCTATTCGTGTACGCTTGCACTAAAGTGGTCTATGAATTTCTGTATTTAGTATGGCATTAGCTGAAGGCGTAAAAATCTGATCAGTGGAGCTGCAGTGCTGAGGCAGACAATCCAACAAGGCAGCTGATTAGCCAAAATCGAATACGCCGCTTAAATACCAGTAAGAGATGTTTATGGTTCATTGAGTAGTGACTATGTACAAGATTTTTAACTAACATGACATCATAACGAAAGCACATGTGACACGTGCTTTCTTCCACGGTGTTAGGCAATGATGCCATGGTGGAACAAAAGAGTCACCTATGCATTCTAGTGCCATTAACTCATTCAAAAGATCGAAGCCCTAACAGATAGTTTTAAGTGGCTGCAAAGATGAACTGAGTGGCTAGACGCAATGTATATTAGATGGCAAAAGCCTGGTTAGTCAGATCAACTGCAATACAAACCACCTTGTAAAGCGTGGTTTATTTATAGATTGACCACAGAGCCAACAATTAAGCATTGAATCTTGCTAAATGGAAATATAATTTGTGATAACATTGAAAACGAACATGACAGATTGAAAATTTATAGGGAGTCGAAAGTTTCGCATAGCTATTTAAAATGCTATTGTAATTACCTACTGTAATTATACTGTATATACAGTATATACATTACAATATATATATACTGGTATATACTGTAATCGCATTTTTTTATTTTTCGTTTAGATATTTTCACATTAAGTGACTGCCCAACGTTCTCTTTAATAATCTAATTTGTTAAATAATTCTTATTTCTCTCAGGTATGTTTAGAGCATACAGCAAACCTAATTATGTTCATAAATATTTAATGATACAATTGGTTATTCTTTTTTTATGTAAGAAATCGTTTGTTGGTTCTATCTCTTCCGTCTATAATACAGAAATGAAAAGAACGAGGTCAGCGCCATCTGTTAGTCGAGTGGTGAACAATCGCACATTTCTACGGATTATATTTTTGAATATAAAGCAAAAATAAATAAAATAAATGTATTCATATAAGTAATAAACACTTCGAGAGTCCCTGAACCATCATGTATTTTGTTATCCTACTAAAACATTTTTTATTTAGATCATATAAACAATGACCGGGGATTGGTCAGTCTTTATCGACGGTCAAGAACTATCTATTTATATAATTTTCATTTTATAACTGAAAACTCCAAGTTTTCAGTTATAAAATAGTGATCTTCGGAATAATTTAATCAAGCGTACCTTAGGAATTAGTGACTTGAAATATTAATACTGTTCTAATAATATTATTAACTCGAAACCAATTGCTTTTATCTCAAACAATAAATGAATGATTCTTCAACTTCTACGGCTCTTAAGCGTCCATAACTGCACATAATCTAGATTTTTACTGTTTTGTGATATGTCAAAGAATATATGCTTTTTTTTCCCCTTGAATTCTTTCCTTTTATGAGCTTGTTAATACTGGACTCGGGTTTCTACTTGGTCGTCATTGATCTAACGAAGTTAATTTTTGAAAATAATAATTTAATGTGTAAATAACTCTGAATGTTTGCCAGTTTTCTATATGGAGAGAGAGAGACATACTTCTAGCCAGCTGCTTTTCTGTCATTAAGATGTGCTTCTTAAGTGTGCTAGGAACTTCAGTTCCTCTATACTGCGCGGCAGTACGATTAAAATTATTACAAGCAAACCTTAATCATATCTCATACTCATATCTGTACTTAGTACAGATATGAGTATGATTTTTCTCTATACAGAGTGAAAAGAAACTGTTCCAAGTTATCCCAATATTATATATATTTTACGCAGTGCCGTAACGAGGGCGTGGCAAAAGACGCGCTCTCCACGGGCGCAAAACGTAGAAAATGTAAAAAAAAAAAAAATAAAAATAAAAAAATAGATATAAAAGTCCGCTATTTTATATTGTAGTTTTAAATTTCAGCAATACGCCGCTTTAGACACACAAATTCTGCAACACACTGCAACCCATTTTGATGGGGTTAATAATAAGTATTTAACATATTCCATTTAGTAAAATTTAACTTGTTACGTTTCAATTTTTCAAAATTTTTGGGTTGGGGGGGAGGCGCAAGTTAGACATTTGCCACAGGCGCTTCATACCCTCGTTACTGTACTGATTTTACGGAAAGCTCTCCTACTTTAAAAGATGAATTCAATGGCATTTGTTCGTATAATATATTTTTACATGCAACTTCATGCTTCCAGTAAGCAGTGACTGCGGTGTAATTCTCGCACTGATATTGGGGGGGGGGGAGAGTCTTCAGGAGGTAATCCACCACCAGGATTTGTGGAATTCAGATCTCTGCAATGACATTTTTTTTTTTTTTTTGATTGCCGATTCCTTATGATGGTATTTGCGTAATGTCTTCTTCACAAATTCCAGGAAGATATAATTCTTTTATTCTTATCGGACATAAGATTTATCTATAATCAGAGCAACATGCAAATTAAAAATCATAGGACTGAAACGGTTATAAATGGCATAAAATGCAGACATTCGCGAAGTAGTTTCAACATGACCAGCTAACCTTGTTTATAATGAATTATAATGTTGCTTCCAGCGGGATTCGAGAATAGAATAATCCGAAGTCATACAGACTTGCCATTATCCTAAAATGTGTGAAATGTTTTATAAAAAATACGTTGATAAATGATTATAATCTAAGTCCCCCAGAGTGGTGAATAACTGCATTTTATCATGGCAATTACCATCAGATTTTCTTGAAATAAAAACAAGTAAAGTGCTGGAAATCAACGACACTAATATGTTTATTATGACAGTTTTTAAAAGAAGTAGAATTACTCAAGCTGTTGAACTAAGAAGTTGTACTACCGTCTTTATAACCACCATTAAGTTTTAGTGTTTTTTTTTTTTTTAAATAAAACTATTACTGTGTTACTCATCGGGTGCATGTTTTTGTGAACCTCCTTATCTACTACTTTCACACAATGTTGATCACTATTTTAAGATAATAAATAAATAAATAATAAGTAAATATTTTTAATTTAAATCTTTTGCATTTTTCAAACTCGTAATTCGCTTGTAGGTCGCTGAAAGATGACAATGTTTGCGGCTCAGGCTTAAATGTCTTCTCCTTCAAAAGCTAGTAAGTTGATCTCATCCACTTATCCTAAATGGTACGCTATTCTTATGAATCTTGGAGATCCTCGCGTAATATGCAAATGACTGGATATTTAAACTTCACTTGTTTTGTTAAAAACTTGCCTTGCCCATTGTTTTGTGATTACAATGGAACATTCGTTATGTTAGCTGAGCGGTTTTTTTTTTAATTTATTATTATTTTTTTTTATGAAAGCTTAGTCATGCATTACTTTAAGAAACGTATGTGCACAAATAGATACGAACTTAGCATTATTAAAAAGAGAGAAGAAAAAATTACTCTACCTAATTGCATACTCGCTAACACATTAACATCTTCACATCAGAATACTTTAGATAGGATAATTACCTAAAAGTCTGAGCACTTTAATAAAAACGGAGATCTTTTTAGTAAACAAAAAAGTTTAAACTTAATCAGTGAAAAAAATGCAAAAAGAAAAGGGCTTACCAACAAATAAATTAGTAATCAATCTATCAAATCACAATCTGATACTTCAGAGCTATCAGTATGGGCGGGAGGGGTAAGAAGGGAGGGGAAGGTTTCAATTTCGTAATATTGCTAAGATAATTCGAAACGTAAACCTGCTGCTATGGCGAACATCAAGAAAGTAAGACGATCATTACGCCCGACAAAGGTTAACGATGGTAAAAACTTAAGACAACAACATTCTGGTAATGGAAAGGATAGCCTTATATAACTTGAAAACGAATAAATACGTTCTTATTCTCAAAGCAGATGAAGGAAACAATCTTATATATACAACTTGAAAATGAATAAATACGTTCTTATTCTCAAAGCAGATGAAGGAAACAATCTTATATAAAAATAATCATTTGTGGTTGGGGGGGGGGTATGTTTTTTTATCGGCTTTTTCACCTGAGATGCAACTATTTTTGCTTCCTGTGAATGTTTATGGGCTAATTAATAAAGAAAAATATATCCGGGTACATTGGGTTTTTCAGACACTTTTCTAAGCCATTTTCAGTTTAGATTCTTTTATCCGACTACCATGTGCACTTTACAGATTTAACACAACTGCGTATCACGGCATTAGTTGTCCTCACATAATACATGTCACTGGATTACTATTCTCGTATTACACCGTATTGAAACGCATGTATTTCAACTGTGTCCACAACTAAAGGCGTTAGATTTTGGTGTGGGGTGAGTAATTCTGTTATAAATCTTCCGCCTCTTTCTTTTTTAACTCAATACATTTCTTTTGTTCGTTTACCGTGACTTTGAATGGAATTCCTTGTGTGCGATATATACAGGTGCTTTTATTGTCTTTATATGCTGAATAAGAGGGGGGAAATATCGATTTACCCATGTACATTTGCCTGTAAAAAGAAATGGCTGGGGGGGGGAACTCACAGTTTTAATGGCAAGAATCTTTTCTTAAGTTTTCAATAGTGTAAATGGAATGCGAAGTTGCATTGAATGTCTGGTTTTTTAGTACGCATTCTTTGAGCGATGTATTAATTAGGTATCCATTTTGAAAGACCCCTTTCCTATTCTGTACATCCTTTTTTATTCGTTCACCTTTTCTTTTCAAAACAGTAACCTGCAAATAATCTTTGATTTGTATTTTAAGTCATAAACTACATTAGATTACGTCTCTGCGAATGAATTCAGAACAAACCCAGCTGTTCGTGCGTGCGTGTGTTTACATCTACCTACTATTAATAAGGTTTTCATTTTATAAACAACTTCAATAGCGGTCTCCTAGAAGGAGAATTTTCTTCTCAAATTTAATTACATTATGCAAGATGGTTCCATTTGCTTTTCTTTTAATTTATAAGACATTTAGCTTTTGAAGTAAGCATCCATTTAGGAGATTAATGTTTACTGAACAGTTCTGGCGTCCTCCTTGAAATAGCCGTGGTTTCTGCTGTTCTACATTTCTCTCATATTTCTATTTCTAATCCCCATTCGTTCATTAAAAGTTATATTGAAGGTTTTTAATGTAACATTCGCTTTCCAATAATGTAAACACTATGGAAACCCATTACATATAACAATAACAGAGATTTAAATGAATCATATGCATGCACGTGTTTTGTGCTTGTCTTCTTTTAGCATGCGCGGTACTTGCAAACGTTTTACGTAATCAAATTACCGATGATCAATTTTTTTTTTTCTTTTAAGATTCGTGGACAGTAATGATGTCGGGGGATAGAAGAAGAAATGTCGAAGAAATCGGACTTAATCGAACATCGAATTATTCACCCACATCGCAAACAGTAAATAAAAAATTGCTCATTTTTTTCACGACCAGTTATAATCCTTTGCCATTGGTGTTCACTGAAGCTTAAAAAGAGTCTTAAAAATTCAGAAAGAAACCAGAGAAGTGGGGGGGGGGGAGGAAGAAAACGTACATGCACACATGAGTGGTTACTAAATAACGTTCATTTCTCCCCCTCTAGAAAGTCACTCGCTTGACAGTTAGTTAAAAAAAAAAAAATTGAAAAAGGCGAACAATGAAGATCAGCGAAAATTTCGAGCGCACAAATATGGCTAGCAGGTGCAGTTCAGCGGTGCCTTTTTTTTTTTTTTTTTTTGTTCTGTTCAAACCAAACAGCTGGTTGTGATTTTCTTTTCCCAATAACGAAAAAATATCCCACGGGTGATTTCCCCCCTTTTTCCCCCTTATTTATTACGTAACCAATCCCTTCTGGTTTCGCAACATTCCGATGAGACCCACACAGATGATTTCCATTAAGGAATGAATGTAAAACAGTGTGGTTACAGGGAAATGGGCTCCGTGGTAATTCATCGTAAACGGTTTTTTTTTTTTTTTTTTTTTTTTTTTTTTTTTTTTTTTTTTTTTTTGTGCATAGCCTCTTTACTTAGGAATACAAACAATTGTGACAATAAATTCTAGTGTCTGGAATGTTTTTCTTCAGCAAATGGGCAATATTTTAGTTCCTTAAAGTAAAAATATTGCCCATTTGGTCATAGCGATACAGCACAGTCCTCTTTCCCCATCTCTCTCTGCGAGCATCTTGTTCTCCATTAGTTTCTCCAGCGAACAGTAAATATGCCTTGGTAACATTAAAATGAAACAAATTATAGTCATAAGGTGTAAACCAAGTCTTCTATATTCGACTCACTTCGTACGTGCTTAAAGTGTCATTCCCCCTAACGAATTTAATATCGGTAATACATCACCGTAGAGTGTGTGTGTTTAATTCCACGTGCGCGTGTTTGTCAAAAATTTATTCGATCGGTTAACTAGTGTAGAACTTCGCCGCGGCGTTTTGATTTTATTCACCCAAATGTTTGAACAAGAAAACGAAATTTAATTAATTTAGAGCCAAAGCAATCGTACGTTTATTTTATCTTTTTTTTTTTCAATTATTAAATTGAAATTGGGAACTTTATTTTATTTAAAAAAAAATCAAGGTTAATGTTTATTAGCAAATCACGAATTTTAATTTCAAATTTTTGAAGTCTGTTGATGTCTCAGTAATCATTGAAGCAAATATTCATAAAAAACTATTTGCCGTTAACATGGTTAATTTCTTATTTATTGCGTGACAGAGCTACAGAAATAATTATCATACATTTAATTTTACAATGCTAGACGTTTATTACTTTAATTTTTATATGACTCACGAGAATTTTCAGGATTCCCATGCATGTAACGAGAATCGTTATTGGTAATAATAATAATAATAAATGTTTAGAATTATTGAATATCAGCACATCATATCTGATTGTTACGTCAGCTGCAAACGTTATGGGAATGCATCTTTTGAAATGAAGCAACAATCGAGGTCCATTACCATTTATATTACCTGGCAGTATAGAGGGTCCTTTCATATATGATTCGTTTGAAATAATAAAGCAATAAAACTAGTAAATAATCCAAGATGATCAGGAAGAGAAAGATGTGTTATGCGCCGTAGTTGGAAATACACACACACACACGCACGGACGCTATGGTGACGCTACTGAATATCAACAGTCGAACTCATGCTTAAAGTTTGTCCGTTATTTAGTTTTTATGATCAATACTGAAATATGCTCCCATTTTTATTTCAATAATGATATTGAGAAAGGCAATTTTTTTTTATGATCAGATCATCTTTTTGAAGATTTGAATCATAAAAAGTGACGCCTTCCATTTCGAATTTTGTCCAATTTTAGAACAAAAAATGATTTAAACTAAAAACTGATACGACTCTATTTAAACATCCCAAATACTAGATTTCACTAATATTCGTGCGTCTACAAACAGAATTATTATATGCGTACAGATGGATGAAGAAAACGAATCTAACAAATGCCTAAAAAGAGAGAGATCGCGACTACAGAAAATCTGAACAAAATTAAATTGCATTCAGTAAATTATTCGAGTCATAGAGTAAACATTCTTAATATTAACTCCTTAGCTGTGACAGTTAGATAATCTGGTTAAATTCAGCGAGATTATCCTTCATTATGAGCTTTACATTTTTTAAATCCTCATACATTTGCCGCATCGGTTAGGTAAAAAAAGAACGTGGCATGCAAAATCCATAAAACCTCTGCTAGGTTCTGTATTAAGTGTTGAGTGCTACATTAATAAACGACACGCCAAGGGGCATACGATTGATGAAAATTCTTTAAACCCCATGTCTGGAATGAGGAACGAAACTGCAAGCACGTTTTCGTATAACCTTACAAACTTCACTCTTAGAAAAATTAATAACTTGAAGCTTTTAATAAAGGAATTCGGCTCTTTTATTAAAATACGGCCCAAGTTTTTCCTTAAGAAATGATAGATGGAAATATTATACAGTCAGAGTCGGCTGGTTTAATAGATAGTCAACGTCATTTTAATGCAGGAATGGAAGCTGTAAAAATGGCCAAGAACAGTCTCTCTCTCATTCCCTCTCAAAACCAAAAGCTTCTGAAACGAATCTAAAAATGGATGCACACAAAAAATATAATTGAACCATTCTCCAAACTCAGAATCAGTAATGTTCATTTTCTTGCGAGTGACGTCATGCGCAGAACTAGATCGTTTTTAAATTCACTTTAGAACATTCCAGATGCCTGTTTAAAGAACCACCAGGAATGACTCACGTGATCAGGGAATGGAAATATGGAAATAATCGGACACAGTCATAAAAGAGTATTTCGCTACAGTATTATTGTATTGTATTGTGACGTCACTCGTCATTATAACAACAGAATCTGAACTACTTTTTAAGATGAATTTTACAAAATTAGATTATTTTTGTCGGGATTTGGCTGGATGGATATTATTTAAAACTGGTATTTGGAATTTGTAAATATTGAAAATTCAAAATGTTTAAAATATTTCGACTTTTTTTTCATACTATTGAAAGTTTCTTTTAAGATTGAAAGAAAAACTAAGTATGCAGAATTGCCACTGCATAATAGTTAAAATAACTGAAGATGGGAAATTTTGCAGTGGATCTCCTAAAATTTCAAACTCTTCAATAATTTGCTTTTGTTGTGTAAATTTTAAGAGACGTTTCTATTAAATTGTATTCATTAAAGAATCAATATAAGAAAGACCACATTTTACGACGAAAAAAAATGCATTTTTAAAATCTATAGGCGCCTGAGTTACAAACGTCTTTCGGCACAGACGAAAGTCAACGAATAAATCGATATCTTTAGCTTGAATAATCGCATTATTTGCTCGAAACAGCACCAAACTCGCTATCATTTACATAATGCATTAGGTCATCATTTAATATCTATAAGCAATAAAGATATTGTCATATTTAAGCTGAATATTAAAGGGACAGGGAAAAAAAAAAAAACCGAATTCATCTGCTGACGTTGACACCTAGAGTCCGCGTATTGTTCGCACGTGTGACCGGAAAGCTGGGTTAACGGAAGTGTGATTACATAGACTTCCGTCGGCAACTGTAATAAACCTGATAAGGGCGGACAATGGGCAAGGTTCTGTTCGCTTTTTTCCTTTTTTTTTTAAAAGCTCCTCCTAACTATTAAGTTGATGCCGCAAAACTGTCTGGAGAGTAATACATCCCAGGCACGCGTAGCGTTAAGTATATCATCATTTTGGAGCGTGCAGCCGTGACCTTAGACGTGGTCGGTTATGGCGGCAGTAACATTAGCAGATATTCGCTGGTTTAACAATAGCAAAGCAGGGAAATAAAAAAAATAAAAAGCAAGTGGTGAAGTACAAAGTTTGGGTGATGCAATTTGTCATTCCAAGTTGGCCCACGAAATATGCTTGAAAACGTTCCAGTGATGCATGATAACTTATAAGGTAGAGCGAACTACTCCTCCTCTTCCCCGAGACAGGGTGGAGAGACAGTTCCTTTGGTTTAGAAGGGTCGTATTTTATTAAATTCAAAGTTGAATTATCATTTTTTTTGTTCATTAGTTTTTCTACGTGTTAATTACGTGAGAAAAACCCTTTAAACAAATATATAATACATAAATTAATTTTGGGAATGGCGATGATAGAAAGGTTTTATCTTATTCTCGTAAAACATGACAAGTATTCCTCCAAAAATTTAGTTTCAAAAGACATTGAACAAGGCTGTAAATATACTGCAAAAATTAGTTTCAAAAGCCAATAACTCTTGGCTATAACGAAATCAATACTGAGAGGCTATTTTTATTTATATTTTGACATAAGCATTTAAAATACATTGTGTTTCAAAAATAATGACCCGATTTCAAATAATTATATTTAATAATGAAAATGTGGTACAGTTACAAAATAAATTACCAAGTATGAAGTAAGGCCTGAAGTTTCACTCACCACAATTACAATTTTCAATAAATAAAAATTAACAGTTTAAAGAAAATTAAAAATAAAAACTTATTCTCACTTTATTTATAATAATCGATTTCAGAATGGCTGCATCCGCTTTCCAATTTACTGTATTTCAAAACAGTGGATTTCGCTAAACGAAACTAACTTCCGAATTTTATATTAACTCATTCTGCTTTAATGAGAGTCAATAGTTTGGCTGATTTTATCAAAGCTCTTTGGTTGAAAAGATCTCGGTTCGAATCTCATTCAGGACGTGAAGAATCCTTTATTTGGTACTTTTCAATTGACAGTGAGTTTGCCTGTCTCATGTGGAGTCGCCAAGAGAACACACACAATAATATATATTTAAGAATAAAACTAACCACTAAAACCCATCATATGGTTACGTGTATATCCTTTGCTTATGTCAAGCATTCTCTGCCATACGACTTTTTCGTAGTAACGTCCGTTCTTCAGACCTTTTCTAATAAAGATGAAGGCAGTATTTCGATTCATCCCTGCTTCTTCGAGAATTTTGGTGCTAGGAAAGAAGCCCTGATATTTATGGACATTTTTCACTCGGTTTTTAACTGCATAAGAATAATGAGATTACTGCAAAATTTCTTACTATTTTTAAGATTTGTTCATTGTTTTCTGACTACGTTTTTCTTCGATACGAGTAAGCCCTCTGGAATTAATGCTACCAAGTACTAAGCATAATACGCTTGGGAATAAGACTTTAGAATGTGTGTACACGTTTTCTTAAAAGTATTTTTTTCCCTGTCATTTTTAAGACGTTTAGCTCTCATGAAATACAGCTCAACTTATTATTAATGCTATTTTTCAACCTAACCTTTTATTGTTGTGCGTTTAAAAATGCGCTTAATATTTTAAGTTCCTCTTTTCTTCAGTTGTGTCGAAGAAAAGAGGAAACAGTATTGTTGAACTTTATTTTTGCAGTTCAGAATTTATAAATTTTTGATTTATAAATAATGATAAAAAACAATTGGCTGTGCTTTATTTTTCAGAGCCAATTTTTCGTCTGGTATTTTTTTCCCCATTGTTGCTTATCTCTGGTAATTGTTATTAGCCACAAGTTTGATTAATTATTATTAGTGTTCGCTATGCGTATTTGTTAATGAGAAATGTTAAATATTTATTGCTCTGTCATACATTATTGTCCAATTAAATAGCTACATTTATTTATACTTAGTAATATTTAATGTGTGGAACTAAAGAAAACGCCATTTTACTTTCAACGGGAAATTGGGTGGTAACTTTTGACTCGCGGAGACTCATTATTCATAATAGAAAGCGGCTGAAGAATATATGCGTTATTCACAGAGTAATAAGTATTGTAATTAATAAATATTTTTAATTAACAATATAAATGTTGCATATTGCGCGTTTGCATTTTGGATAATGACTATATACCTTGCTGTTTATCATTAAGAGTATTGACAGCAGTTATTATTTTTCTCGTGTGAAGACCACGTGAGCAGAGAGACTGAACAGTGGTTCTGCGTTGAATGGGACATACCATCAAGATGTTCCAAACAGATCATTTACGAGCCAATTCTTTATTTTTTTGCGGGTAAAAAATAGCCACTTAAATAGCTTAGGGGCAGTGAGATAACTAAGACGTAAACATAAAGGTAATGGGAACTGCCTAAAAACTGTTGGGTGTTAGTCTTGTGAGTAACCACTTCGAAATCCTAAGAGAATAAACAGCACTTCCACACATTTAACGTCGTAACATTACGCCGAAACATTTCTGATAGATTCACTCCCTTCCTTAGGTAATCAAGACCCTAGGATGGGGATGGGTGGAAGAAAGACTCACGAACCTATTAATTTAAACTCCTTTTCTTAAGAAGCCGAAACTTTGCTATGGTAGGTTTCTTCGGTTAACTCCCATAGGATTATGACATAAGGTTTCAAGACTGACCAGCCATTGTACGAAAGAAACAACACATACTTAGAGAATAAAGAAGAAAAAAAACAACTAACGGGACTGAACTAGGCTAATTTAAGTGTTCACCTTTAGTTGTTGCTGTTACGGCGATCACGAAAAACAACAACAACAAAATAGGCGGAGAATGGGATCGAAAAATAAGAACATTACTTAGCTTTTAACGGGTTTGAAGAAGCGAACTAACGATATTAAACTGGATCGTGATCCTTTCCTCACGTTTAAAGCTCACGGTGTGGAAGCACTTAAAAGAGAAGAAATCCTTTGTATTGATAAAGTTTTAGTCAGTTTCTTTCATTCAAACAAAGCTAGAGAAAAGAAACGTGTTTTTTCTTTTGATCAACAGGACATCTTGAGTGAGTAACCTCTCAACATACAGGGTCTTTAATGGATCGAAATCTTAAAACCAGCCGAGAATTCGAGCTCAACTAAGGAAAAGCCATATATCATAATTTTATACGTAATGTGGAAATATCTCTTCGCGTAAGCAGAACAACCAAACGAAAGAAAAACGAATTCTTTTTTTTTCTTGGCACTATCCAAACTCTTTTCTTTAGAATCTCTTTTCTTGGAAAGTTCCGTAGAAAATGCGAAGGTTTTTTTTTTTTTTTTTTTTTTTTTTGTGCACAGTCGAGGAAGACGTTTCTTTTGCATTCGTCTTTGCAGTTTTATTAATGGTAGTTTGCTTTAATTGGACTGTGAAAGCAGAAGAAGTTTGTGAAAAAGCATATTAGGCGTGTTTTTAATATTTACAGATCTTTTATCTTCTATGAAAGAGAAAGCTTGAAAGATTTGCTACACCGAATCTTTTGTTTTGAATACAGACAAACCTTTTTTTTTTTCCCTAAAGTTTAACGTGTAATAGATACGTTGCCGTATTTTTTTTAAATAGTTTATTTTTGCAGTCGTTATATAAAATTGTTTGATGCATTTATTTTATTTTTTTAAGTGTAAAATGAATTCTATGAAAATACATTACAGTACAGCTCGCAATTCTCTGTAATGTTTTTTTATACAGTAAAAGAAAAAACACGAAAACACCACTATATATCTGTATATTTATACTATATTTATTTCCTTAAAAAGCTGTTTGCTTGCCGTTACACGAATTAATTGTCTGAATTTAATAAGAACGTTTGCTCAAGTAACGAAACCTGCAATCTTCATTCTTAAAAAAATAGAAACATGGACGTAGCCTACCTAATTTCGTTTTTAAATTCCAAGTCAGGTTCATTTTTTTTTTTTTTTTTTTTGTATGCACTCACCATCTACTCTGTGTTCCACTTGTATCGTAAGATGTTGCTCAGAAAAGAAAAAAAAAAAACACGTGCGAAAAGGAGGATAATAAATGAAGTGTGCTTCAAATCATCCGTATATAAAACCATGCAATTATTAAGAATGATTGCAGATGCGAACCATGCTATCAGCTTTGTTCTTGCTCACGACATCTCTTTAATGATTGCACTACTTACTCTTAGCGAACGTTTTCTTTTTAAGGATGCATTGTATTTGTTTTTCACAAGAAAGAAAAATTAGTGTAAGATCTAAAGCAGCAATTGACGTGCTTATTCGCTAAATGGAATTAATCTGGACAAAAGTTTTATACAAGAAGATTGAAGGGATTGAGATCAAAGGAGAATAGAGTACATTCTTTCAGTATTAATATCGCTAAATAAACGTTTTTCTTTTTCATAATGACAGCCTTGCTATTTTCCTGTTATGTAATTTCATAGTAAAAACGAAACAAAAAAAATTACAGCTGCTGTTTCTCGCGAGCGGTAAGCGTATATTGCCTTAAAAAGTGAGTTATCCACTATAAACTAGGAAAACAATAAAACTTTGCTTTGTTTAAGAATATATCATTAAAAATAAAGTGTGTGGTATCACACACAAACTCTGATTCTCTAAAAATAATTAGAAGTGATTAAACTACAATTTTAAACTATCTTCAGGCTGAAGAACTAATTGGTTTTAATGGTTACAAATAAATTTTTTGAACATTAATTGGAGTGACTTTTTTTCTCATATATTTAAAATATTTGCCATATGGTCTCTTAAACGCTCTATTCACACATTTACCGTGAATCCATTAGCTATTAATAATATAATTGTTAGAAATTTTTATAAAAATATTTTTTTCGGTTGAGGGTGAGTTAACCGGTCTCATACTGAGGCGAAGGGGTTTTTAACGTCCAAAATAGTCAAACCGGCCAGTAGAATATGTGCAATTAACAGACATGATACATTTAATAGCTTTAGATGCGTCGAAAACCAAACGAACTTATAATAAACGAAATTTTCGTTTTGATGTTTACGCCTATATTTTGATAGATAACTCGTCCTTTGTTATTTTCTTAGATTTCTCGTGAATGTCGTTTATGGCTGATTTTCTTATTTCTCCTAACTAACCTTATCACGAAGGAATTAGATTACTGGAAGACATTGATTTAAGACGGTCCATTGGACGAACAGAAGCTAACACTGGTAAATCCACGTAGTTCAAGCACAGAAGACATACCAACACACTATTGCCCGACTACCACTCTCTCAATATACAGCCCAGCTGAGGGAAATACGGTGGAAAACAACACGGAGGGGGGGAAAATGCATCGTAAACGACGTGGTCGGACATGATCATCCAGGTAACACCGGCGGCTGATGTGGCAGCGGGTGAGCACATTTATGGTTTGATGTAGTGTGTGGATCGCCAAGCACGCTTGCTCATCTTGCGTCACATTTATGAACACTTGTCGATTAATAAATTAGGATGCAATGTATCATCCGAGGCTTACTTGAATGGAAGCAGGTTATTATAATATGTTACATCGAATTGTGTTTTCGAAGCTTCCCTGAATCGCTAAATCTTTCTCGTAAAACGTGTTATACCTCATTATGAAAATGATTCTAAGCGGAAAAGGAAAACCATCGTTATCTTTGACGATCAACTGGATTCTCTGGTATTGTTTGAACAACTTTTATTAAAAAAAAGCTGTTGCTAGCTTTCTGTATTTTTTTACATAAAATTATTTCTAAACAAGCAGTTCTTGAATTTCTGATCTCCCCCCCACCGGAAGCAATGGAAATCTTTGAGCAACTATTGCCATCTCGTGGGATATAATATCTGCTTTCGTTTCTCATTTTGAACATTATCGAATTTCTCCGATTTCGAGACATTGCGAGTTTTAATTGAAATTTGTATTATTATTGGTTTTCTTGGTTTGTAATCTTTCTTTAATTTCTTTCCATGACTTTGTCTTACAAATCGATAAGTTTTATTATTTGTTCTGCTTGAACTTGGATTATTATGTGCTGTGTGAGGAGCATTGACCAGTTTCTAAGAATTTTTTTCATCTTTCTTTTTCTATATCACCACACACACACACGCATTTTATACCCGATTTAAAATGCCCTTGCCATTTACTGCTACGTTTTCAAAGGATTGCTTTTTTTTGAAATTATCTATCGATCTACTATAGGCTGGTTTCAAATATATTTTGTAATTGAATTTTTGGAGTAAGTTTCTGAGAATGTTATTTTCTATTTTCCCGATGAATGAGTTTGCAGATCTTAACTTTTCGAAGTTTAATAGCCTGTTTCTCTTAGAAATTTAAGAAATATATGATCACTGCTACCATATCAGCTACAGAGCGATTAGGGATCTGTTTTGTTCATGATTACACGTTAACTTTTTTTATAAATCCAAACGGAGTCTTGCTTCTGTTGTAGAAACATTGGGTTTATGTCTTATACGGGTGTTTATACGTATTTTAGATATGTTCAGGTCTCTACGCACAATAATCAGACTTTTACGCCTCTACCGCATATTCTCATTAATCTTAACGGACCGCATGATTCAGACAAACTCTTAGAAATATTGTGCTAATGTTTTATTGATTTATTTTCTCTGGAAAGGACGGGATTTTCGGCTTCTATCGAACAAGCTTTCTTTAATATTAGCAGCGCCATTGTGTGGTTAAATTTATTTTAATGAATTACTTTCTCACATCGCTTCTCCTACGTTTCAAAAATGAAATTTTTAAATTTCTTCGATATCCGAGATAAGGTTTCCCCTCTCAGATGTATTGCCGTGTCGCTGATGTGTTAAATTTCTGAAATTCTCTTTTCGTTGCTTCCTTTTTAACTTTTTAAAGTCATGCTGTCTTCTATTTGGTAAAAGTAATTCCATCAGGAATTTCCCTCATGAGTTTTCTGAAGCGAGTAATTGCTCTCGTATTCTCCGAGATATTCTACCAGTTGAACATTCATTCTTTCATTTTTCTGTGCATATGTGTTGTTAGGTGTGCTACACATCCCTACAGGCAGATCGATATTCGGGTATTATTTCATCCATATGTTTCTTGAAGAATTTCTGCATTCAATTGAGTGACCTCCATTTACAATCGTCTTTTTTTTTCTCCTTTTTTTTTTTTAACCATAAAAGTATCTCGCTCTGGCATTTCCTATCGTATTGGCAGCGATAACAGATTAAACACGACCATAATTATTTCCCAAGACCCACTTTAATCTGTTATTAAAATGGGTCTTTAGACGCGAAGAATCTTATTTCTCAACTGAAGGTGAGTTAGTCGATCTCATGCGGAGGCGTAAAGTTTTTTCATTCGCAAAATAGGAAAAAAGGACAGAACACACGCATCATACAATGCTGTCATAGCTTTAGTTGCTTTCGCTAATTATAAAAACAATAAAATAATGCTAAAATCGATGCTTTTTTTTATTATTACTCTCATCCATTGATTTGTGCACGCGCACAAATAACGACTCGTCTCTCTTTATTGCACTTTGTCTGTAAATCAGATTGAGATTTACCCCCAACAAATTAGGGCGCGCCTTTGCTGAGACAAAGTGCTAAATGGCGCATTAATTCCGCGAAAGAAAATTAATTTCTCCTCTCACTGGTATCCCAACTTCATGTGTGTAGAGCGAGCGGCATTGTTGACGTCATGGCACCTCAATGTATCACGCACACGTGGTGTGATTTCAAAATGCTGTTTAGCGTGATGAGGCGTGACCGTTTTGTCGTATATGATGTGTTATTTAGGAACACTTCACTGTTCACACTACGAACATCACGTGAGAGTTTAACGCATGCTTGTAACTCGTTGCAGATGCGAACCACACACACACACGAATGAAGTTTGTCAGGCAACTCAACGAAAACCCACGCTGTGTACAATTAGGAAATAAATTTTTCCAGTGAAATTTTTAGGAAAGTTCAGCACGCCTTTGTGAGAAACAAACAGAGGTGTAGAAATGTAGGAAGTGCAATACATCCTTTTAAAAAATGAATGCACGTTTAGTACAGTGAAAGTTGAAAATATTCGATGTGAACTGAATAAAATTGCTTTTAAGCCTTCTTTCTTGCTAACACACAAAAGTTATTCTCTTTGTAAGGAAGAACACAGAAATTTTAACGATGAAACAAACTCGGTATCGAGATTTTAAAACTGGCGAAGGAACAAACATCAACGATTGCTCCTCAGTTTGTGTGTTCGGGTTTAGATATTTACTGAACACTCTGCGCGTTATTTTTAATTAGAGTTAAGGTTGGATACTTGCCAAGTGTACTCTTATCCTGATCTTAACCAAGGGGGAGGGGTTATTGCTGACTAAGTTAATAAGGTAAGCTGAATGGCTAATTTCTCCAGAAGTATAAATGGAATAGAATTTTCTATGCATGCATGAAATAGGTGAAGTCCGGAGGGACTCATTCTGGTTGAATTTTCAGGAAACCGAGTAGTGTTTCCTATAATGAAGTGCAATTATGTGAGGGAACGAAGTTTTCGTATTCTCGTGTTTAATTATTATATCGAAGCACTCTATTTAAAAAGTTAAACTGAATAATATAGATATGGAATGGATATTAATCGGAATTTGTAGACCGGTGCCTGCACATTTAGAGAAAACTTAATATTATTAGGGAAGTTAATGACACGCTTCCGGGAATTATTTGGAAATATCTTCTAACTCCTGAACGCGCTAACGTCTGTGTGATGTCTTTACTTAAATACGCTCTTATTCTTATGTGTTTATTCCATGCACATATCAGCTGGAAAGTAGTATAATTATCCATTTCGTTTCCGTAGCATTTGTAGTGCTTTATAACATCTGTTGTGAGGTCCCAATTATCTGGTGAAGCGTTTAGCCATCAATCTGTTGCGTGGGAATCGGCGATGTATCAGCAATATCTGACTGCTAACTTTCTCATGTGCAACCTTTTAAGAATTAAGATATAATCATCTGACTGCCCCCTAGCGGGATATTTACGAGGGAACATCTCTTCGATGCAAGAGATGTTACATCTTTTGCGTCGTTTTAATACAGTTGTGGAAATTTTCGTTTGCTTTTTTGTTTCATATTATG